>NC_089746.1:49336511-49339011 GCF_040412425.1 Macrobrachium rosenbergii | reverse complement strand
TTATTATTATTATTATTATTATTATTATTATTATTATTATTATTATTATTAAAATAGTTTCTTAGACCACTGAGCTGATTATTAGTTCTCACGGGGTTGGCCCGAGTGAGTTGTTTTTACGTATATTAGTTTTTTATACTCTGTCAGTTAGATTATAGTTTTCGAAAAGGTTTATGACTGGATTAATTACAAATCATTTAATCTTATAGACGGAACTTCATAGTGTTATATGTATTATTCCTTGTAATCTAGGATTTATGTTATTTTTTTATAATTCATTCCAGAAGTAAATATACTGAGTAAATAACTATATAAAAACAAATAAAATATTAGTAAAAAAAATCATAGAATCCTATAGATGGAACTCATAGTGTTTTACGTCTTATTCCTTGTAATCTAGCATTTGCGTCATGTTTTTAATAATTCACTCCAAAAGTAAATATACTGAGTGAATAGATATATAAAAACAAATAAAAAGTGAGGAAAAAAATCGCAGAATCCTATAGATGGAACTTTATAGTGTTTTATGTCTTATTCCTTGCAATCTAGCACTTACGTTATTTTTTAATAATTGACTCCAAAAGTAAATATACTGAGTGAATAACTATATAAAAACAAATAAAAAAGTAAAAAAATCATAGAATCCCGTGGATGGAACTTCAGAGTGTTTTATGTCCTATTCCTTGTAACCTAGCATATACGTTATTTTTTAACCATGCGTTCCAAAAGTGAATATATTGAGTGAATAACTATATAAAAGAATTTTAAAAATCAAGTGAAAAAGTAAAAAAGATAAAAAAAAAATAGACGCTGCAACAGAAAGTGACACCGTGGAAGAAGAGGAAATAAATACTTCAGTTTTGCTTCCTGCAACTCTCCTTTCTTTCCTGGGGCCGACAAGCCCGTCCTATGAAAAGACCTGCTCGTCTCGTGTCTCCGTTTCCTGTTAAATTTTATCCTGCCCGATTCCAATTTCCTCCAATTACATGCTAGCCATTCTCTCTCTCTCTCTCTCTCTCTCTCTCTCTCTCTCTCTCTCTCTCTCTCTCTCAGGCAGAGGCTGGCTGGGCTGGGTTCCTGCTGTTGTCTCTGCCTAGCCCTCTCTCTCTCTCTCTCTCTCTCTCTCTCTCTCTCTCTCTCTCTCTCTCTCACTTTGCAGGGCAAAAAGCCCATGCAACAAAAGCCCGTGGACTGGATGCAAGTGTTGTCATTCCTGAGAGCTTTTTATTACAAGATTTATTTTTTCATTAACTTTTCTTTGGCCTTTCATTTTTGTTTTTTGTTTTTTGTCTTGTTTTCTTGTTTTTGTGGGTTATTTACTTTTATTTTGCCAAGAGGTTTGAAACTTTTCTTTTCTTTTACTTTCTTCGTCTTTTGTTTTTACATTTTCGTTCATAACTATTTGACATATAATTCACAACAAAGTTTGATAAATATTGCCCCCTTTTCTTATTTCGTTTAGTTTCTAGGTTGATTTTTGTGTGTTCGGTTTTTTAAACGTGCTGAATCTCTCTCTCTCTCTCTCTCTCTCTCTCTCTCTCTCTCTCTCTCTCTCTCTTTGAGAGAGGCTGGCTGGGCTTCCGCTGGTGGCTATGCTTAGCCCTTCTCTCTCTCTCTCACTTTATGGTGCAAAAGCCCGTGGACTGGATGCTTTTCTTGTGTAATTTTGGTCTCAGTTCCCGAGAGGGTTTTATTCCAAGATTTTTTTTCACCAACATTATATTGGTTTTTTTTGTTTTGTTTCTTCCTGCATATTACTTACATCTAATCAATTAAGAATTTCTAATTTTGCCCAAAGGTTTTAAACTTGTGTGGTTTTTTTATTTTGAGTTTCGTTTACAACTTTTGCAAGTAATTTGCAACATTAATATTATCATTATTAAAGAAGTTCTACCAGACCCTGAGCTGATTATCAGCTTTCACAGGGCTGGCCCGAAGGAATTGTTTTTATTTATATTGTTTTTGTACAGTTTTTCAATTAAATTAATTTTCCAAAAAGTTTAAAACTGGATTAACTGCAAATGTTCAAGTTTCTGACAAATTATCACTGATCTATTTATTTCCAAAACTTGATGACCGCTGTTTATTATATATAGGACATTCACACAACAAATGTTTAATTGTTATCGTTACTTTACACTCAGAGCATTCAGGAGCAGGGTTACGTACGTGGATTATTCATTAGGTGTCCGTGTGTTAGACTTGAATGGCCTATTCGCAACAAATGTTTACTAAACATTGCAGCTTTTATTTTGTCATTCAGTTTCTACAGAGATTTTTGTCCGTATGGTTTCCTTAAACGTGACCTGTTATTTACTTAAAAATGAAAATCTACAGAAATTTGAACTAAACTTTTAAGTTGCATGTTAGCAGAGACATACTGTTACTGGGGTTTGTCACTGCAGAGTTATGTTAGTGAAGGGGATAACTGACTGAACTCCTTATTACCACAGGTAGATGGCAGTACATTTAACTAATACAAGGATGAATGCTCGATATT
>NC_089746.1:49319011-49331511 GCF_040412425.1 Macrobrachium rosenbergii | reverse complement strand
AATGTTTGTTGACACAGTTTCAATGCAAGAAAATATATGCAAAAAGGTTTGTTTACGTTGTGAAGAATAAAGACTGCGAGAATAATGCAAGGGATGGAGAGCATAAAATTATGAGCAAGTTACGTTAAGCGTGGAAATTACACGCCCAAATCAAAGAAGACATAAACAGTGCTGTTGACAGAAAATAAATAAATACATGAATGCATAAACAAGAAGCTCGCATAAGTGTTCATGTTACGAGGAGCAAAAGTGAAAAAAGAAGAACTTCGATGAAAGACAAAAAAAAGAGCGTTCGGTAATAAATTGGAGGAAAATATGTGTTCACTGAGATGTTAAGGACAAAAAAGAAAAGAAAAGAGAAGTATTTACATGAAAAAATATATGAATAACATCAAAACGTTTCTCCTGTAAATTATTCATGTTATTTATAATATCTCCATCCTCATGATTTACTTTATATTTTTCTCCCTGATAACTTCTTTTCTACAACTTTATTCTTTCTTCACAAACGAATTTTTGTTGTTTAATTTTTTTTAATCTCTCTCTCTCTCTCTCTCTCTCTCTCTCTCTCTCTCTCTCTCTCTCTCTCTCTCTTCAGGAATGACAGTTATTTCCTATATCCAATTTTTCTTGCCACACTGAGAGAGGGAGAGAGAGAGGAACAAATTATCTATTGAAATGAAATTATAGGTAATAAAGCTTTTTGGTAAATTCTAATGAAGTGCTTTCTGAAACAAACGAAAATTCAAATATTAAATATCTGCTAATAATATATTTCTATGTCACACTTCACAGTTATTTTATTTAGAAATAAAGCAAAAACCCGTCATGGTTTATTTCATTTCCCAGTGGTAGTGTGATATATAAATACATGCGCGCAAACTATATGTATATGTATGTATAAATACATAAATTATATATATATATGTATGTATATATTGGTGTTTGTGTGTGTATATATACATACATACCCGTCATGGTTCCAGTTTTTTATTTCTCAGTGGTAAAATGTGATATATAAATTCATACATAAACCATAAATAATATATATATATATATATATATATATATATATATATATATATATATATATATATATATATATATATATATATATATATATATATATATAAAAAGTGTGCGTGTTTTGTGTATGCAAATGCATGTTATAAATGCCATAAAAATACTTTCAACCTGAACTTGAAAAAAACATGTAAAATCATTCTCTAGAAACAATCAAAATGCCCCCCAAAAAAGCCATAACTTTTAAGCACGTAGTAATACTGCAAACAGAACCCTCCCCTTACCCTCACCACCCCAGAAAAAATAAAGAAAAATAAAATCAGACGCACGATGCCACGGGGAAATAATATTCATTTTCACCGTATCTCGAAACGCCATGATTGATGCGAGAGGACACTCGCAGATGGACGCGGATAAAGCCACTCGGATGTACAGAGACGAATCCGTGCGGGAACCGGTGGGGCAGAGACAGATGATGGAGACGGTCGCTTATGACGCTGTGATAAAGACGGGAGAGGCTCTCTCTCTCTCTCTCTCTCTCTCTCTCTCTCTCTCTCTCTTTCTCTCTTATGGAGGTGTGATAAAGTCGGGAGAGGCTATCTCTCTCTCTCTCTCTCTCTCTCTCTCTCTCTCTCTTCCCTCTGTCTGTCTGTATTTCTGTCTATTATGACCGTGTATTAAAGAAGGGAGAGGCTCTCTCTCTCTCTCTCTCTCTCTCTCTCTCTCTCTCTCTCTCTCTCTCTCTCTTATGGCGATGTGAAAAAGTCGGGAGAGGCTATCTCTATCTCTGTCTGTCTGTCTGTCTGTCTGTCTATGTCTTATAATAGTGTGTTAAAGACGGGAGAGGCTCTCTCTCTCTCTCTCTCTCTCTCTCTCTCTCTCTCTCTCTCTCTCTGGCCGTGTGATAAAGAACGGGAGAGGCTATCTCTCTCTCTCTCTCTCTCTATGACGGTGTGTTAAAAACGAGAGAGGCTATCTCTCTTCTCTCTCTCTCTCTCTCTCTCTCTTTCTTATGACGGTGTGGTAAAGACGGGAGAGGAGGTTCTCTCTCTCTCAGTCTCTCTGTCTGTCTGTCTGTCTGTCTGTCTGTCTGTCTGTCTCTCTCTCTCATGACGGTGTGATAAAGACGGGAGAGGCTCTGTTTGTCTGTCTGTCTCTCCAGGCACACACACACGCACGAATAGGAGAGAGGAGGAGGAGGAGGATGAGAAAGAGAAGGAAGAGGAGAAGGAGGTTTAGGAGAAAGAGAGGAAGGAAAGGACGTGAAGTATTTCTGGGTCGTCTTGTTTATTTATCCGATTCCAGGTTGTTATTCCACATCAAAACAAACATGGAAGACATATATATGAACCGAAAAGGCTAAGGGTAGGCTTGGGTGCCCTTCAGAACAGGCCTATTTGCTTTAATTAGGCTCGAGTAGTGGTTTAGGCTGGGTGGTTTAATTTCACACATTTTTTTTTTTTTTTCATGTTGCTATAATACTAGGTTTTGTTTTCCATTAACGGAATCAACTTTAATGCATTTATTTATCATTTGTTTATATTAGCTTTATTATCTCTCGTTTAACAAATATTTTCTTAAAACAAACTTTCTCACATAAATAGAAAAATACATGCATTCATGCGTACACACACACACACACGCACAACACACACATATATATATATATATATATATATATATGTGTGTGTGTGTATGTGCGTGTGTATGTAATTTTAATAACCACAATTTCTTCTCAGCTTTCCGATTTCAAAGTGCGATGGAATCGAGAAACTGAGAGGGCATTGTGGTAATTTCAGTGACATACGTACCTGTTAAAAAGTGACTAGTAGATTCTCTCTCTCTCTCTCTCTCTCTCTCTCTCTCTCTCTCTCTCTCTATGTAAATATATATATATATATATATATATATATATATATATATATATATATATATATATATATATATATATATATATATATATATATATATATATATATATATATATATATATATATATATATATATATATATATATATATATATATATATATATATATATATATATATATATATATATATATATATATATATATTTATATATATGTGTGTGTGTCTGTACTATGTATGTATGTAGGAATATAGTGTGTGTGATTTGAAGTGGCTATTTCTTAAACTGTTGCTGCTGCAAATGTCTATCAATAAAATCATTATCAGCGCACTACTAGAACCGATATTTACTTTTCTTGTTTAGCAAGCAAACTTGGATGTCACGTAACTGACTCAAGGCAACTGAAAATCAACCGATTTGTACCTGAAAGAAAATGGATTTGTACCGAGACGATTTTGCGAAATATAGATATGAAATCCGAAAGTGAAAATCTGCCGAAACTGGCCACCTGTCATTTGGAATTTTATTTTTTTAGTAAATGATTGTAGTGTTCTGCCTTTTTTTGTCAAGAGTTTTAACTTTGAAAAATATAAAAAAAACTCAATATCATCACGGAAGGGTCTGCTTAGAATTGGAACTTTTATATCGTGTATAATATTCGAGACATTTTTGTTTTTTTTTATTTTATTTCGTTTTCTGATGAAATAACATTTATATCACTATCAAATATACGCGAGGAAAATCTAAACGCAAAGAAAAATCGTCATTTAACTTGATATGCTTAATGTGCTTAACTTCTGAGTACAGAAATAGACTGAAAGCAATAACAGCAAACTCTTCCGTAATAAGCAAGGTTACATCATTATGAACTTTTCATTCAGGATTAATCAGCAAATCTAATTTGACGTTTTCTTTAGAGTTTTCTGTTCTGTTGTCTTACTTAGAGCTTCGATTCTGAAGTGAGACGAATACTTGATTTAATTTTAGCATGAATATGAACTTAGAGTCTCCAGTAGACTGTCTATCTAAACGAAAGAAAACTGATAACAAGCGGAGAATTAGGACAACCTCGTCCTTGCGCTGGAACCTTGCATAAAATATTCCGAGTGAGACGTCGTGTTTGCTTTGGCACAGGAGAAAAGCAGCACTGTCATTACAACTGCAAAGGGTCCCTTCAGCCGTATAAAATTGGTCTGCAAAGAGGCCCATTCCCTCCCCCCTCCCCCAACCCTCTGCCGGTGTTGGCGCTTCGAACCCAGTTGTTTTCATTTAAGATGAAGGATAGCATCGTAAACCTTAATAACCTTAATTAGAATAGATAGCTTCTCCCTTCATTAGGCTTCCCCTCCCCTTCCCTCTGCCCCCCTCTCCCCACCTCCTCCTCCTCCTCCTCCTCCTCCTCCTCCTCCTCCTCCTCCTCCTCCTCCTCCTCCTCCTCCTCCTCCTCCTCCCACTGGAATCTGCTTTAATGTGCCACCATTATCCCCTCCCAACCCTTCTCTTACGTCAATCGCTGTTTGAACTGCCAGATAATGGGGCTGGTTCGGGAATGGATTTTTTTTCCTGTTTTTTTCCTTAACAGGGAATGGAAATGGTTTCATTTAAAGTGTTTTTACGGGACGTCCTATCTGTCTTTCCTTCTCTCTCTCTTACTCTGGTGCTGCTTATGTTTCATGATATTCTAAGAATTTTGCACATTTCACTGTATCATGGTACTTTTCTCTATTATACTTTTTTTTCTCTCTAATGCTGTGCATCTCCCACGATATTAGATGTTGATTGTACATTCGTCACAATACCGAGAAGCTCTCTCTCTCTCTCTCTCTCTCTCTCTCTCTCTCTCTCTCTCTCTCTCTCTCTCTGCATGTGTGTGCGTGCAATGCTTTCCGTCAACCTTATTATCCAAAGCAAATAGCTCATTCATCCCTGATCTCTCTCTCTCTCTCTCTCTCTCTCTCTCTCTCTCTCTCTCTCTGTGTGTGTGTGTGCATGTGTGTGTGTAATACTTTCCGTCGACCTTATTATCCAAAGCAAATAACTCATTCGTCCCAGTCTCTCTCTCTCTCTCTCTCTCTCTCTCTCTCTCTCTCTCTGTGTGTGTGTGTGTGTGTGTGTGTGTAATACTTTCCGTCGACCTTATTATCCAAAGCAAATAGCTCATTCATCCCTGCTCTCTCTCTCTCTCTCTCTCTCTCTCTCTCTCTCTCTCTCTCTCTCTCTCTCTCTCATCTACATCGTTCCTTGAAGGCCTATTAGCCCCGCGGCCGGTTCGTTCCCCAGTTCCACTCCTAATCGACGGAACCTTCAGCGTAGAATCGACGACTGGATTTGGGCGGAGCCGAAATCGACGCGTAAGCGATTCACGATTTAATAAGTAGCTCTTATGGGAGGGTCTTGTCGGCAATAATTCCCAGATGAATGCCTATAACCGAAGCCATAAGGAGACGGGACAAACGGCTCTGGTCAAGAAAAGTCATTCATCTGTTATTCACGACCAATCAGGGCCTGGTATGGCGAGCGGGGGGCAGGATACGGCCTCTTCTTTGATTCATGGCCAATTAGATGGATTCTTTTTTTTTTAGTCTGGTTGTAAAGTGTCGTCCTTTAATATTAATTTTCTTTAAGAGTTTTCTTTTATAGCCATTACGTAGATATTACATAGTTTCTTAGGTGGAAAATGCGTAAAAGTAAATGACTAACATTAAAACATAGATTAGATAAGGGTCTGCCAGGTCACCTCTAGAAGTCTCGTGTAAATACTGTAATGAAGTTTGCATAGTACCTGACCATATTGTTTGACGTAAAATTTTATATCGCTTTAATATTTCTTTTTATTCATATACCTCTGTAATTGCCTTTTTTTTTCTCTTTGGTACACCTATTTGTGTTCCACCTTGGGTCCTTCAATTATGAACTAATAGGTTCCTTTTTCTTAGCGTACCTATTTGTATCATGTCTCGTCAGAGCTTTAATAGAATTCAAGGTCGCCCACGTTTAAGTGAAGGGAAATAGATTTCCAAAAGACAATTACTGATTTCCACCATTAAAATATATTTTTTTGTTTTTCCTTCCACATGCGTTTGTGATGCGCATGTTACACGTCTGGAATTATTTTGCAAACAAACTCATTAAACAATACTTAGATAGTATTTACTACACAGATGAAAGTTTGATGGTAAATAACCTCTCCAAGTAATATATATATATATATATATATATATATATATATATATATATATATATATATATATATATATATATATATATATATATATATATTTTGAACATATATAGCTTCAGAAATTGGGATTTTGAACAGGCCACTGAAATTATATATATATAAATATATATATATATATATATATATATATATATATATATATATATATATATATATATATATATATAAGTCTATAGTTTGAGAAGTCTGAAATTTATGAATATAAATATATATGAAATTATATATATATAAATATATATATATATATATATATATATATATATATATATATATATATATATATATATAAGTTTAGAAGTCTGGGATTTTGAACAGGTTGACTGAAATTATATATATATAAATATATATATATATATATATATATATATATATATATATATATATATATATATATATATATATATATATTACTTAGAGAGTTAATTACCATCAAACTCTCATCTATGTAGCAAATACTATCTAAGTATTGTTTAATAAGTTTGTTTGCAAAATAATTCCAGACGTGTAACATGCACATCACAAATGCATGTGGAAGGAAAAACAAAAAATATACATATTTTGTATGTATATATATATGGCATAATATATATACATATATACAGTATATATATTACATATATGCACATATACATACATACAAATATGTGTGTGTATATATATATATATATATATATATATATATATATATATATATATATATATATATATATATATATATATATAATTTCAGTCAGTCTGTTCAAAATCCCAGACTTTCTAAAGCTATCCTTTCACAATTTCCCATCCGTCGGCCTTAAGAAGGTTCCCTTCGGAGTTTTGATTAGGTGTACCTGTATCCCCGTTTCAATTCCAGCTTGATCTCCCTTTGTTCCATTCCTAATTCCAGGGTTCCGAAGTTTTCAAAAGGAGGCTTCGAATGGGTTACGTGACTCTCTTTGTAGGCTTATTCCGGGTAAGATATAGTCACTTTATAAAGTTTGATGGATTATTTCTACTTTACGGTTTTCTCTTCATTAAAAGAAAAAGAATTGTCTGCTAAGTTTGGGAGGATACTCTCTTCAAGCTGGAACATAAATTCGGGGTGGGAGGTGGTGGGGGTTGGGGATGGGAGCGTCTTTGCTCAATTCCCGTACCACCACCGTTCAAGCCAGTCAAAGACAAGATAGTGGAGAAGGGGTGAGCGTCAGGTTGAATCTCTTCTGCAAGCAAAAAAAAAAAAAAAAAAGGATTTACGATAGGGTTGATGACCGTTTGCAACCAAAAGGACGATTATCAAGTATAAGACCAAGGCCCTTTTGTAAACAAAAGGAGGATTATTAAGTATAAGATTGGGACCCCTTGTAAGCTAAGGGAAGAGGATTAAGCACAAGTTTGAGGCCCTTCTGTTACAAAAAAGGATTATCAAGGATTAAGGCCCTTTTGTAAACAAAAGGATTAAGACTAAGATTGGGACCCTTGTAAGCTAAGGGAAGAGGATTAAGCACAAGTTTGAGGCCCTTCTGTTACAAAAAAGAGGAAAGTTTGCAAAGGTTGAGGTCCTTTTGCAAGCAACAGGAGGATGATTAAGCATAAGGTTGACGCCCATTTGCAAGCAACAGAACGATGATTAAGTATTAGGTTGAAGTCCTTTTATAAGCAAAAGGAGGATAATTAAGTATAAGGTTGACGTCCTTTTGCAAGCAAAAAGAGGATGATTAAGTATAAGATTGAAGCCCCATTTGTAAGCAAAAGGAGGAATATTAAGTATAAGATTGATGCCCATTTATGAGAAAAAGTAGGATGATTTAGTATAAGATTGGGAGCTCTTTTGTAAGCTAAAGGAGTAGGATTCAGCACAAGGTTGAGGCCCTTCTGTCATAAAAAAGAGGAAGGTTGAGTGGTTAAGCGTAAGGTTGAGGTATTTTTGCAAGCAAAAGTAGGTGGATTAAACATAATTTCGAGGTCCTTTTATAAGCCTAAGGAAAGGATTAGGCGTAAGTTTGATACCTCCCTGCAAAAAACAAAGAATCACAGTGATTAAATTAATAAATTTATATCTTTCTCCTCAGTCACAGGACTGCCGTAAATTAGTGACCCAGAATGGTTTATTTTATTAATTTTTTCTTTGCAGAAATACCGATAGTCTATGTTAGTTTGAATATATAAACTATACCGCTTCTTAAACCCTGTAACTGGAATACCTCCGTTTATTTTACAATTCGTGAGTTTTTCCAACTGTATATTATAATTCTGACCGGCGTAATTTTTTTTGATGTACCCTTTTCACTTAACAGTGAAAGTTTGAACAATAAAGGAGAAACAAAAAATACTTTCAGGTTCAGCAAAGTACTGGGCGTATACAATTTTCGAAAGCCCTTTTCTCTCTTCAACAAGTCTATTGCTTCCTGTCAGTGAACTTTATTAATGACCCCACCTCATTAACATTCATTTGGGAAAAAATTAAACAGAAAATACGTTGCCAGCGTGTAAGCGCCGTAATTTGTTGCCTCGGCCAGCAATTTCTGAAAGTAAAACATTTTCATATATTTTGTGTTGCTTTTTCGAAGAGTATTTCATAAACAGTGTCGTGGGTAAAACGGGAAATGGGATGGAAAAAAAAATTTAACAATAACAGCACACAACCGAAATTTTCCTTCGTGCAATTCCTACTGTCAGATGTATTCAAGTTCATACTGTATCGATCTTGGGAATATGAAACAATATGATGTTTGTTTTTCGTCAGTTTATTAGATTTGGAACGAAACTGAACCAAAATGTGCTTGAATAATCACTGCCATGACAGCCATTTGTAGAGTTATCAACAGTCGTAAACCTCTGTAACAAATAGCTACCGAAATCATAATGAAATTTTGCGATGGAAATGGGAGGTAAAATTCTATAAATGAATTCGTTTTTTTTTTTTTTTTTTGGTTTGGCAGTCTTATCACCATAATATTAAATAATCTTAGAGCTATGTCACTTTATAGTTTGTGCTAGAACGAAAGTTGTTATTGAACTACGCTTAGAAATGAATATTTAATCATGGAATGTGTTTACAGATCGTTCAAATTAAAATAATGTATTGCATACTATTTACCCTCCTCGGCTATGAAGCCTCTTATTTAGCTATGTTAACAGCCTAAACTCCTTAATACATACATGCGTGAGGACTTTTCATATATTGCAAACTGCTTGCAATGTAAACAAGAGTCAGCATCGCTGAATGAGCTGCAATAAACGTTTTCCGTTTTAGATTGTTAATTCAGATGACGCTTAATTCATTTTTTGTTTTGTTTAGATCATTGGAATCAACAAAAGAATGATTTGACATTGCAAATTCAGTGCATAGAATCAGAATTTAAACCCTTTGGGTTTATGAAGGTTTCCAACAGCAGCGCACAAAATTGGAGGGCTTGCTACCTGTCTAAACATTGTATGAAAATTATTGTTGTAAGCAGTGTCGTATTATAGTAAACACGTCAGTCCATTATCTGCCTCGTATTGTTTACTCCCGTTGTGATCGGTAATACAAAGAACTAGTGCTATTTCACTTTGCTTGCGAAATAGTTGCCAAATGTCGCTATCTTGTAACTTGCTTCTGTAATGATATACATAATTATTTTATGCATTCACTTGTTAAATTGGGAACTTTGTCAAAATAGCCTACAATTCTAATGGTATTAGGGAAGTGACAATTTTCTTTACACAAAAGAAAAGACTTTAAATTAAGTTTGCTTACAAGGGGGATGCCATTATTTCCATAGCCTGAGGTAATGTACATAAAAGCAAACAGTGTTTAGCAGTATTACCAATATTAAAAAGTTACCGATTGAGGAAATATTTTAGTGATTATATTCACAACATCTCTCCTAGTCTTTTAATATGAATAACCCTATTAATTTATATCACGGCTTCATTTGCGCTCAAAAGGGATTTTATTCTCTTCTTTTATTTGAAAATGAAATAGTTTTTCATCTAACTTCTCTGTGTAAACATTAGGTTGGCATGGTAACACCTATGATCAAACCAATCAAAATGCGATTTTCAGTCGTTGTTAGCAGCCCATAGAAACGCGGTTCGTATTTCTTGCCTATACTAACGGTACTTAGAGAGTTACTCTGCTATATGCGTTGCTGTTTTACCTAATTTATTTGTGACTGAACAGTAGACTGAGTCAGACAACCATGGCAACTTCTCAGTGTTAGAAGAAGTGTTATTGCAAGATGGAATTGAGAGTGACAAATCCCCGTCAATTTCTTTGAAGGCAGACTTCCTAGATCAAAGTTCAGGACTTTTTCAAAGGTTAGTTTTACTCTGGTGACCTGAAAGTAGAAGCTTTAATTCGTAATCTTTGCTTTGCTATCAGTCATAAAGACATTGCCAAAGATGACCTCATTAATCTGAATGCAAGAGAAATGATGCAAAATTGAATTCAAAGTTTGGCAGAGAAAGCCATGGTTTTTTTTTTTTTTTATTCCAAGTGCTACTACATACATCTGGGAGTCAGGATTTTCTGCACTTGTAGAAGTAAAAAACGAAAGATCGAAATAGGTTGGAAGTACGTGTTGCCTTGTGAAGGACCACATTACATTTTTGTTTTATTCTAGACAAACAATAAACCTTCACATTGAAATGAAACTGTGCGCAGTTGAAGTTTAATTTTCTTTCATTTACGTAATTTGGATGTGTCTTAGTTATTCAAAGTAGAGGTCCTAAATTTTTGCATGAAATAGAGTGAGAAACATAATGCCTTGTTTAATAATTTGCATAGGAGACATATTCGATATTTAGATGAAATAAAAGTATGTACGGGGAAGATATATATTGTTCATATGACTATATAAATTTTTCTAGGTAGGGGTTCACAGATTTCACACCGTTTAAAAAAAAAAAAAATAAATATATATATATATATATATATATATATATATATATATATATATATATTTCATATATATATATATATATATATATATATATATATATATATATATATATATATATATATATATATATATATATATATATATATATATATATATATATATATATATATATATATATATATATATATTTCATATATATATATATATCATTATGAGTAAACGAGTTATAAAAGGAAATAGTGCTGTGTAAAATTTTAAAACCTCCAAATCTGAAGATACGGAAAAAGCAAGCACAGAAGAACGCTTATTTTATCAAAGCTTTATTCGTGGGTCCTTGAAAGTATTCAGTAAGAAATCGCTTTTTTTTTTAAAGTTCGTGCAGCCAACTTATTCTGAGCTTTTAAGAATTCATGACGCAAGTCTTTAAAGAAAAGATTGCATACCACCAAAATTCCTCTTGATTTTTTATACTACGTTATATGATCAATAAGCTTCAAAGATTAAACGCTAAGTGGTAACGTGTGTTGAACTCAGGTCGCTTTGTGATCTTTGCCAAGTATTACGTATTACGTACCTGGCGTTTTCAGGCCATTCGGAGGGAATGTTCTCGTGACCGTAAAGAACTTTCAAACATTTCGTCCAGCTAAATCGTGCTGTCTTTGCAAACAAATGCTACTGCTTTTAGTTGCAGAAAACTAGAGTCTCCAAAAAGCAGAACATTCATGTAGGAAGTCTTACTAAATCCTTTGATCTAGTGTTTTTTGTTTTAACGGAAGTGTTGTGTACATTCCTGGAATTATCTCTGTTGGTTGTAGAAAGCCAAGCGGTCCATATCAGGCCTGCTAATTCCCTTTCATGCCTTATCCTGCCTGCTTAATGAAGCCCCTTAAAATTCCCTATTCCTTCTAAGATGCCAAAATCGATTATAAATCTCAGAATGAAATGCAATCACAGCCTTTAAAATATTGGAACACGAAACGGTATTTTGTTCATCATCTTGGACTAAGTGATACTGATACATACTTTGAAAAGGGTACACTGTAACTGATGGAAATTATCAAGAAACGTTTCAGAATAGCTTTCAATATACCCGGTAGGGGAACATGATGTAATATTTAGGGGATACTTGAAAAGGCAGAAGGGTCCAGGCGTAATAACTTTCATAACATCCAGGGCAATCGGGGGGTTGGGTTGGGGGGGAAGGATGAAAGCGCGAGGTATTATGGTGTTCAGAGATGCTGGAACTAATTCAGCTCGCTGGAAAGAGAAGAAAGAGTAAAGGGTGGAAGCACTCCCACTCACTGGAAAGAGAACACTAAAAAAGGTTTGAAGTATTCCCACGTGCTAGGAAATTAATAATAATAATAATAATAATGATACTTTATTTCAGCTCCTGGCCATATACAATATACACATGCAAGAAAAATACACTGAAAACACTATATTATAAACACCTATACACAAATTTGTTTTGCTTCGTAGCCCAGCCACCAATTAGCGA
>NC_089746.1:49301511-49316511 GCF_040412425.1 Macrobrachium rosenbergii | reverse complement strand
TTCGAATTTCACTAAAAACCGGTAATGAAAAGAGGATTTCATTCAGGTAATGGAAAGCTACTTACCAATGGTGGAAATTTTAACGATTCCGGAAAATGTTGTCTAGAATTCCCAGAATGACGAATGGCACTTTGGCTTAGAATGCGGAAGTACAAATTATTTCTCTCACTGCGCCTCGTAGAATTCATCTTTTTGTCGCCTTGGGCTTCTCTTTTATGTAATATTCATAGATTTTCTGAAACAGTGTCTACAATTTTCACGACTTAGACGTCTCGAGTATTTTCAATCTTTTTGTCCAATTCTAGAGCGATATACGGGGCACTTGAGTTCCTTAAATCATTCTTGTTCAAGATACTTAAAAGGGCAAATTTTATTCCGTTATTTTCCTATAATATAAAATTAATAGAAAAGCACAAATGAAAAATAAAACCGAAAACCAAGAGATATAACTTTTAGTGGAGACTCATCATCGAAATCCCAGGTCACGGCTTCTTAATTTGTTCTGTATGAGAATATATCTCTTGGGAATAATAATAATAATAATAATAATAATAATAATAATAATAATAATAATAATAATAATAATAATAATAACAGATTGTGAAGGAGAATCGAGTAGGTTCTCGAATGCTCTCGTTGAGTATATATATGTTTAATATATATTTACAAATATACAATTGTGGATTTCTTCCCCATTTTAGTGAATCAAGCCATTATGAGGTTTTTATGAATAATAATAATAATAATATAATAATAATAATAATAATATCTGAAAGAAGGGCAGTAATTTCCTCAATCTTTTCCATATAAACCCTCCTGAAAATCAGTCATACTTAACATTCCTGACTCAGACATGACTCTCAAATATTTCTGACTTAGACATGACTCTCTGACATTCCTGACTGATTAATGACGTTCAAATATTCCTCTCTCAGACAATCCTGACTCCGACATGACTCTCTGATGTTACTGACTCAGAAATGACTTTCAGATATTCCTGACTCAGACATGACTGACATTCCTGATTCAGACATGACTCTCAGACAATCCTGTCTCAGACATGACTCTCTTAGACATTCCTGACTCAGACATGACTCTCTGACATTACTGACTCAGAAATGACTTTCAGACATGACTCTCTGACATTACTGACTCAGAAATGACTTTCAGACATGACTCTCTGACATTACTGACTCAGAAATGACTTTCAGACAATCCTGACTCAGACATGACTCTCTTAGAAATTCCTGACTCAGACATGACTCTCAGAAATTCCTAACTCAGACATATCTCTCTGACACTCCTGACTCAGACATGACTCTCAGAAATTCCTAACTCAGACATATCTCTCTGACACTCCTAACTCAGACATGACTCTCAAACATTCCTGAATAGGACATATGACATATGACTCTCAGACATTGCCATTTTCTCCACCATAGCACAGCATCGGACTCACGATTCCATTACCTCCCGGTGTCTTGCCGTTGCTCATTTATAATTCTGTCGTATTTAGATGATTATATATCAGTTCTGTAACATTCTCTGGTATTCGTTGACCCTTCCGATATGCTATTATCTGTCACGAGCGTCTCGCTTCTTCATATGCTTCTCGGCGTTTTAGCCTTCCCATTATTCACTTAAGACAGTATTAATGGTTTTTTTGAATTCTATTTCAAGGTTCATAATAAAGTCATTTTTTAGATATTAAACAATAACCAAACACACATATATATATTTATATAATATATACACACACACACACACACACACACACACACACACACATATATATATATATATATATATATATATATATATATATATATATATATATATATATATATATATACTGGGAGAACAGGCGCTGGTGACTGGTACAATACATGTACATACGCTACCGGGGTCTAAGCGATGACAGGCAGGGCAGCCGATCGAGACTATACAGTCTACCCCAAAAGCCAAATCAAAGTCCTTCAAAAAGAAGGCATTGTGCTCACCCCATACAAATGGAATAAAAGCACGTTAAAAGAAGATGTATATATATATATATATATATATATATATATATATATATATATATATATATATATATATATATATATTATATATATATATATATATATATATACATACATACATACATATATATATGTTACAGTCAACACGCGTAATGCACTTTAGGGACATTTGATCCCCAGGAGCTAGTACTAAACACGGCAGAAATACATTTGACCCCCAGGGACTAGTACTAAACCCGGCGAAACAGTGTAGGTGACTCACTGTTTCGCCGTGTTTAGTACTAGCTCCTGGGGATCAAATGTCCTCTAAGTGCATTACGCGTGATGACTGAAATTTCAGTCATTACGCGTAATGACTGATTACGCATGTTGACTGTAACATAGATATATATATATATATATATATATATATATATATATATATATATATATATATATATATATATATATATATATATATATATATATATTTATATATATATATATATATATATATATATATATATATATATATATATATATATATATATATATATATATATATATATATATATATATATATATATATATATATATATATATATATATATATATATATATATGTATGTGTGTCTCGAGAGGGGATTAAACCAGTCCTCATCATGTGTTTGGGAGAGGTTACTTTTCCTATGCCCCCTTTTCCCCATGGCCTCTATCCACTACATTCGAATAATTACCAGATACAGAATTCACTACTGAGACAAACAAAGGCACGATGAATTTTTTAGGAATGGGGCCCACGAAATTTTGCCTCTGCGGTATGGAACCTTTGTGTGCGTGTGTGTGTGTATGTTGTGTGTGTGTGTGTGTGTGCGCGCGCGCGTGTTTTAGTGCGTAAAGCTTAAACTGAATATCACTGAATTAAGTAAAAATGAATTGTACTCATGAGTGATAACACCTGAGATAAGGATTAATTTCTACGAAGAGGATTATACTTATGGCGGCATACCTGGTATGCTATAAATCGCGCCTGGTATATCTGCTTAGTGGGCGTGATTACTTCCTCTCTCTCTCTCTCTCTCTCTCTCTCTCTCTCTCTCTCTCTCTCTCTCTCTCTCTCTCTCTCTCTCTCTCTGCGATCCCCATTTCTTAGTTAGAACCTCGATGACGGCCACAGATCGAAAGTCCAGCCATTCAAACAGGAAAAAAAAACGTTAAGCAGCGAAAATAAATATATTTTTTCAATCTTCATTTGAATGCGTAACAACAATAACGAGGTTCCGCCTTTGTTGTTCCGTGAATGTAAATAATAAAGCATCAATAATTGCGTGTTTCCGATCTATAAAACAACTGCATATTCACGAGTGTTGGCTTCCTGGTATTACACAGTCACTGGGAATTCATTACCGCTGTAACAATAATCACGCAACGCGTCCTCATGGCCGGCGGCTGGGAAAATGTTATAAATAAAACCACTTTTGATTATTTTCTACGATGATGTCGGTTAGGAATAACCCTGGAATTGGCAATAAGACCGATATTTCTTAGTAATTTGACTGATATCGAACAAAGGAGGTCATTTGTAGATAAGATGACAATCTGCCTTTTTTATTTACTCTGCAAATTAACGCCTACAACAAATGTTTGTTAACTGAAATTCCGCATTTTTCGATGTCAAAAATATTACGAAAGTTCGGTTCCCTGGTGAGGACGCTCCGATAAATTAAAAAAAAAATGTATGGACTCTGTTGATCTGAACAGTGAATTAAGTACTTTTTATTAGTATACTTTGGAACATCCAAATGAAAGAAGTGAAATTTTATGTTAATAATTTTCAGTTAAATTTTATGTTATGAAGAAAAAAAAATATATATATATATATATATATATATATATATATATATATATATATATATATATATATATATATATATATATATATATATATATATATATATAAATATATATATATATATATATATAATATATATATATATATATATATATATATATATATATATATATATGTGTGTGTGTGTGTGTGTGTGTATATACAGTATGTATATATATATATATATATATATATATATATATATATATATATATATATATATATATGTATATATATATATATATATATATATATATATATATATATATATATATATATATATTGCCCATTTTCTATTTCTATGGCCGTTTTTGCCAAAATATATGAGATTAAAAAAAAAACTCTACAATGCATTAAGCTTAAATTCCCCAGAAGATTTCATAAACAGCGCAAATTCCTGGGCCAAGCAGCAATCATGATTAGGACGAAGCCGACATAACATAACGCAGAGACCGAGGGGTAACAAAGGTAATGCCGAAATCATCGGCAATGAATCCTCTTAGAATAACAATAGGCAAAAAGCAACAATGGATGTGACAATGACTAACACGAGTCCGGCGGACCAACAACAGACCTTTTGTCCGAAAGAATAAAAGAACACTTATCGACCCAAAGTCAGCCCGTTAGGAGATGACGTGAAGCCCTTTCAATTCTATTCAGCCAATTCGAACGCGGGAAAAAATTCTTCTCAAAAATAAAATTCATTACTTTTTGATGGGCTCAGTCCCATACCCGATGATAAAAAGACAAGTACAGTAAACATGTTTCTATTTGTACGTTGTTGTTTTTTTAATTGGGTCTTTGAAAAACATTCGCTTCCTGTAGAGAAAAAAAATCGGCACATAATTAAGGCAGGTAGATGTAACGTATCACTACCACGCTAAAAAAAAAAAAAAACTGGACAATATTGCACGGGAATTTTTTTTTTAATTAATTTTAGAATAAGGATTTTGTCTCGGTGTCGGTCGGTATTAATCTAACACTTTCAGTTTGGTGCGAGGGTTAACGAGGCTCTATTAGACCTTCGGAGAGGAAACGCTTCTTTGTCATAGTGCTGAGCTCTTCGCTGGTGTAGTCGGTAGAGCTGTGGACTAGCACTCGCTAAGCCCGAGTTCGAGTCTCCGGCCGGCTGATGAAGAGTTAGAGGAATTTATTTCTGGTGATAGAAATTAAATTCTCGCTATAATGTGGTTCGGATTCCACAGTAAGCTGTAGGTCCCGTTGCTAAGTAACCAATTGGTTCTTAGCCACGTAAAATAAGTCTAATCCTTCGGGCCAGTCCTCTCTAGGAGAGCTGTTAATCAGCTCAGTGGTCTGGTAAAACTAAGGTATACATAACTTTTTTGTCATAGTGCTATAAAGTTTTAATAAATGTGTCTCTTGCTCTGCTGCTATTTTTTTTTTCTCACAGGCGTCACTGCTGTGGTAAAATTTCCTTGCCTCAGTGATATGATTGTGAGTAGCTTTCTTTCTTCAATTGCTTTGTCGCTTTTCTGTTGATGTAAAAACGTTCCCAGTATTTTGTTGTGGTAGTTATTTCCGTCAACTGTTTTTATCACGACCAAAATAAGAATCTTTCAGTTGGTGTTTTGACACCAATAGCTTTTCCTCCATTTCTGTCGTATACTGGAAAAGGTATCCTTTAGTCGCACCTCGAACATGAAAAAAGGACTCCTCCTTCTTCCTGTGATATGATACTCAACAAATTGTTCCTATTTTTCCTGTGATAGTTGTGCAACTTTGTCCTTCCAATGAAAGACTATATGTTGGACATATATTTTTTTATCCAGATTAAATAAGTTAATAAGGATACGCGATTTTTAAGGTTAACTACAGCCAATGGCCATGAAAGATTTCTAATAATTACTGCTATGATGGTTAATAAATACAGCCGATCTACAGACATGGATGTATCTTAAATCGGTAAAGTTATCATTGGAAAACTATTGCCTACTATGAGCATCAGGATAGCGCTAAAACGTCTAAGCGCAACGCTTTTATGCGAATGTCCTTTCCTTTCCAGAACCACCCGGGATTCAAACAAACGCTTTCCCTCCGTCACTGTATTACAGTTGAACGCGACGGGTCTTGAGAATAACGAACGGCGCCGCTGGCTGCATATCTGCGAGTGTCGGTGGATTAGAACATAATGAGGCGATAGAGTGCTGAGTCAGCACATAACTTTGCTCCTCTGTAATTAGCTGACACGAGCTATACATGTCTGGGGGCTAATTTGTAGCCTAACTTTGATTCATTCTCTCTTAAACCAACAGTGTCTGACTCTTCCTAATGATCGGCCTGCCAAAGGCTGCCATTAGTTGCGATAGCTCTGAGCGCCCATTGCAGAGTCGCATTTGCATGGAGGTAAAATTGTGATCATTACCGCGCAAATGTTGCTCCGAAATTGAAGAAATCAGTTAACTTTTTGATTTTTACAAAGATACAGTCCCGATTGTAGTAATACATTGAACGTTAAGCGGTAAAGAACTGCGTTTGCATGATCACAGGCTATTTGCAAAAGAGAGTAATAAAGAAGAGGGCAATAAAAGATTTGTAATGCAGGAAAGGGCGTCGTCAGTTTTGTTCCACAGAATAGAATACAGAAAATAAGTCATTTTCTTTTTGGTTATTTGTCCATTTATGATATATTCCCATGTGATCGGGTATCTTGGAATCGGGATTTAGAATTAACATAGATAACTAAAAAAGAAATAATTTTGAATATATACGAATTTGTTTTAGAAACCAAATTTGTACTTAGATGGAATACCTGAGAAGGAATGCCAGTATCCCCATCAGCCGGTTATATCGACGCTGGATTCGAAAACATTGTGAAGAATGAAACTTAATTATCAGTATTCATCTTGAGTGAGAGAAAGACCTTCGGAAACTTTATGAAGAATGAAACTTAATTATCAATATTCATCTTGAGTGAGAGAAAGACCTTCGGAAACATTACGAAGAATGAAACTTAATTATCAGTATTCATCTTGAGTGAGAGAAAGACCTTCGGAAACATTATGAAGAATGAAACTTAATTATCAATATTCATCTTGAGTGAGAGAAAGACCTTCGAAAACATTATGAAGAATGAAAGAATTATCAGTATTCATCTTGAGTGAGAGAAAGACCTTCGGAAACATTATGAAGAATGAAACTTAATTATCAGTATTCATCTTGAGTGAAAGAAAGACCTTCGGAAACATTATGAAGAATGAAACTTAATTATCAATATTCATCTTAAGTGAAAGAAAGACCTTCGGAAACATCATGAAGAATGAAACTTAATTATCAATATTCATCTTGGGTGAAAGAAAGACCTTCGGAAACATTATGAAGAACGAAACTTAATTATCAATATTCATCTTAAGTGAAAGAAAGACCTTCGGAAACATCATGAAGAATGAAACTTAATTATCAATATTCATCTTGACTGAGAGAAAGATCGTTAGGTTGAAACCCTGTTCCTGCGTCTCTCTGTAAGCCAAGTCCAGGAGGATAAAATGCGATTCTCAACCAATACTTGATCGGTGAACTCTCACACGCGAACCCAGATCGAATTGAACCCGTTATGAACTCCCAGTGCCTCGGGTTCTCAAATGAATGTACCCAGATCATAATGAATCAGATTCGCAGACGTAGGCAGTATTTATTTCATCTTTCGTCTGTAGTTTTTATCCTCTCAGCGGTTTATTTATTCAAGTTGCCTGTAACTATGTATTTATTGAGTTTAGCAGTTTAAGCAGAGGATGGTCGCGCGTGTATCACAGTAAAATAAGTTTTTTTAAATGTTTAGTGTTTTATAAATCTAATTATTTTTTAAAATATTTCTAAGCACGTCCTGTGTTCTCTACATCGACGAAAGGCCTCACGTAATGAGTAAATGAAAATATATTAATTTTATTTAGTTTTCGTAAAAGTATATTCATTACTTTTTACTTACTAGTTATTCAAAAGAGCAACATACCCTACTAGCAACCTGACGATGTACTGATTAAACAGACATAATTCATAGGCATTAACAGCTTTTTTCTCCCTTCTCTTTTTAATAAAGAACACGCAAACCTCTCTCTCTCTCTCTCTCTCTCTCTCTCTCTCTCTCTCTCTCTCTCTCTCTCTCTCTCTCTCTCTCCTGTTAACTTGTCCGTCTGTATACCTATCGGCACACCTCCCATGCCTCCCATTCACGCTACCCCTAACCTCCCCCCCTCCCCCCCCACATCACCACCTCCACCTTCCAATTACTTACGACTTTTGCAGACAACTGCTTGAAGTAACAGCAAGATAAATAAGAGGACAGAAGCGCGCAGGTGGTTAATATGTGTCAAATGGCCCCGAGTTATTTGAATAGTTTCAGTCGTAAGACGACCTTTCCTAAATCACCGGTTGCGGCCGAGAGGTTTCGAAAGACGTAACCGGCTGCTTCGTCGATTGCCTGGGATGATGATCATAAGAGAGAGAGAGAGAGAGAGAGAGAGAGAGAGAGAGAGAGAGAACTTGGGGTCACTTCACACAGAGGCAGAAAACAAGTAGACGACAAATGATAGATAATGGAACAATAAGAAGAACGAAAGAAAAGGAGAAACAGACATACAAGAGAGAGAGAGAGAGAGAGAGAGAGAGAGAGAGAGAGAGAGAGAGAGAGAGAGAGAGTAACTTTGCGATTAGGCAGAAAACAAGTAGACCTCAATTGGTAGATAGTGGAACAGAGAAAGAGAATGAAAGAAAAAGAGTAACAGACATACAAGAGAGAGAGAGAGAGAGAGAGAGAGAGGGAGAGGGAGGGAGAGAGAGAGAGAACTTGGAGTTACTCCACAATGATGCAGAAAATAAGAAACGATAAATGGTAGGCAGTGGAACAGAATAAAGAGAACGAAAAAAAAGAGAAACAGACAAACCAGAGAGAGAGAGAGAGAGAGAGAGAGAGAGAGAGAGAGAGAGAGAGAGAGAGGATTGCGGTCACACCAAAATGAGATAAGAAACAAATAGACAACAAAGGGTGGACAGTGAAAGGAAGGGAGTGGCAGACACAAGCGAAAGAGAGAGAGAGAGAGAGAGAGAGAGAGAGAGAGAGAGAGAGAGAGAGAGAGAGAGCGCAAGCGAGCGCAACCAGACCACATCTTGTAATCAGAGAAAACCCAAAGATGCTTTTATATATTTTTTTTAATAACTAACGAGTAAGTGATTAGAAGTCGGTTTTAAATACCAGCTATTCAATACAGCCACATAATTAGTGCTTATGACTCAGCCGGTCGGTGGAGTGGTAACCGGTTTAAAAGAGTGTTGTGTTACTACGACTGTGTTTGTTCATGCTTGCAAAATATCTTTATGTATCAGTGTTTTTATGGCCCTCCGTCCAATATGAGTTCTCCTGGGCTTAATTACTTTCGGCTCCCGTATCGTTTGATGTGGGTTAGGCGGCAATTTTGTTTGATTTGAAATGTGTGTGTATATATATATATATATATATATATATATATATATATATATATATATATATATATATATATAATATATATATATATATATATATATATATATATATATATATATATATATATATATATATATATATATAAATTTTGCCTTATATATATATATATATGAAATGCATACATAATAATAATAATTTTTCGATGCTGCTCGCAACAATTTTGTTTGATTTAATAATAATAATATAAATATATATATATATATATATATATATATATATATATATATATATATATATATATATATATATATATAAGGATATGAAGTTTTGCCCACGACAGACTTATATTATTTTGATAATTTTTTATGCTGCTCTCCTTGCTTGCGAAAAAAAAAGAGTTCATGAGAATGGCAAAGGGTACTTGATATTCAGTCAGGCAATAAGAGTCATTGTTAAGTGGTAGACGGTTTTTTTATTCGTTGAAATTTTCAGTTTATCTCTAGGCAGGGATAAAAGCTTGGCAGTTTATCGCCATATAAATTCTTAATTTGAATGAGGACTCTTAACATGAACATTACAATGAATACTATTAGAACTCATAAAAAAATGGTATTAGAGAGGTATTCAAGGAAATAAATTTAAGTACTTATGAGACACTGATCTCATCGACCCTACTAGCACGTGAATATTAATGTTGTCATGTACAATAAATGTACGTATTGAGGGATTGTCGAAAATTAGAATAAAGCCCTCGTTTAAACATAATATGATAATGGTCTATAGATTATCGTTATCGTACACATGCAAACTGAATTCTATACTTATACACACAAACGCGCGCACGCACACACATATATATATATATTTTGTATATATATGTATATATATGTGTGTGTGTGTGTGTGTATGTGAGTGTGTATGGCTATTCCCGTATGTAACTGTAAAATTAGGTTTGTGTGCGAACACTCTAATTGTACAAAATAAACAGATGGACAAATGTGGCTTTCATTTTTATATTCGAAAATGTTTAAATAAATGAACACACACATGAATATATATATATATATATATATATATATATATATATATATATATATATATATATATATATATATATATTAGATAGATATATATATATATATATATATATATATATATATATATATATATATATATATATATATATATATATATATATATATATATATATATATATGTATATATATTTATATATATTTTTAACTCCCATTTTTTCAGCATAATATATATATATATATATATATATATATATATATATATATATATATATATATATATATATATATATATATATATATAATATATATATATATATATAAACTCCCATTATTCAGCATAAGATAAATCTGCTGCACCGATCTTCAGTCTCATTTTTCGAAAAATAACGACATCATGAATGAGAGTTGATTACGGCCTTCTTTATTTATTTTTGCATAATTTTATGCTTACGAATGACGAAAACGAAAATAGCAGTGATGAAGGTCCGGTCAGTGCGCAAATAACAATGAGTCAGCAGAAATCTGAACTGAGTCAAGGTACGATTTTGCAAAGTCTTCTATACTTCATTCCTCGTTGATAACTCAATTAAGGTGAAAAATACAACCTTTTTTTATTCACAGACTTTTGACAGACATCTCATTTAGTTGCATTTTTATTTTATCTTTTTTTTTCTTTCCGCAATTTTTTTTACTTCGTTTTTGACAGGCAACTCTTCTGGTAACTTTTTTTTTTTTTTTTTCATGAGTGGTTAAAAGGAACTTAAATATTCTGGTGAAATATTAAATGATTTTAGTCATCCATGTCCAAAATATTATAGCTTAGTTTTCTTAATATTTATTATTCCGTTCCACAGGGACTTGGCAGAATAAGAAATATTCTACTGGGAGGTTAATTTCTATGTTCCATTTACTTGTAAAATATGAACAATTTTATTTCATGGAATTTATTAATTGAATAAGAATATTCTACCGGGGCATCCAAAATATGACCAGTTTTATTTCTTAAAATTTAATTAACTTCATAAAATACCGATTGTGGAAAAACTCTGACAGACAATTTGTACTTTATTACCTACAGAGGAGCAATATAGGAATTACTAGAAATAAAAATTGTCATTTATCAAGTCAGTAAGAAAGGAAAGGTGATGAACGTATTCATTTTTCTGTGAATGTAGTGATACAAAAGTTCTAGAGGTTACTTGTCTGTGATGCTGCAATATTACTAAATGAAGAAATAAATAAAAAGCAACGTAAATATATTATTTGAAATGTATTTGATTTGTTTTGTCAGATTACCTAAAATGAACGACTGCTGGAGTTGATGCTATGAATTTATCAGCAGAGATTCCGACTGAAAGGTCAGCTTTGAATTGCGGTGTTATAATTCTGTATAACTCAGGTGTTATGTTTATTCTTACATTAACCGTGAGACATCACCAAAACCTGAATATTTAGCATGGCAACTGCCCTTTAAAAAAGGAGACGTCGAACTCAAGCATTAAACCCTTATTGAATCCAGATATAACAAGATCTCAGAGTTCTTTGACTCCAGAATATCTTGGTACGTCGTCGACTCCTCTTGATACTAACAAGGTGTTTTGCAAACAAACGTTCGCTTCGTTTGATTTCCTTTTGCATCATGTTTCTAGAGGTGTCACTCGCGCCGTAAATCATTCGGTATTTGCGCTTCAAGTGGAAGCATGGCAGAAAGAAGGGAGTTGATGAACGCAGAGAAAAATTAGATTCAGTCACTCAGTCGTTACCGTTGACTTCTTAGGTCTCTGTGACCTATGGCTGCTTAGAACAGCCTTTCAGCGTCTGATGCAAGTTTCCAACCTTTTAGTTGATCAGATTCAGCTTTGGCTAACATCGGTTGCCTAATAAACAAAGTGAGTAAGAACATTTTACTTCCCAGGATTAACTTTTTGTGTTCATTCAAAATATTGAATTGCAGTTCTATGGTTTTATGTTTATACGAACAAAGTCACTTACTAACGTTATGATAGCAGACCCAGCCAACTGTATTTTCCTAAATCTAAGATTGTCATCGTTTTAACATGAAGAAAAATAACGGATAATTAGGAGTTTAAGAGCAATTCTTTATTTCACATCTATTTTAAACTAATTTCCATAGAGATTAAGACTTTTTGACAATGAACATTTATAGAATGTCGACAATGGCATAAATAACTGATGGTTATAGTTTGAAGACCTGTGAGAATCGTCAACCATTTCAAGACATACCCAGCAGGCGTAGTAAATGACATCACCAACATCCAATGAGAGAGCAGCAAATTTCCCGCTTAAAAAGAAGGAACTGTCTCGGGTTCCTCTGCGTTATGTGGTGCTGTTTGCCGTTTTTTTCCGGACTCCAATATTTTTTGTATGTTTGACATTTAGTAAAAAATTATTTGTTTGAAATGAAAATGGAAAAAATATTTTTGTATAAAGTGAAAAGAGGGATCATGACATTTGTTCGTTTAGCATTAGCGTGTGAGTTCTGGTGTTATTGTCAAGTATTAACAGAGAGAGAGAGAGAGAGAGAGAGAGAGAGAGAGAGAGAGAGAGAGAGAGAGAGAGAGAGTTATATATGATGAATTGATTCCACTATAAATCTAGTAACTGAAAGCTTTAAAGCTTCTATGCTAATATTTTCGGTCAAGTGACTTAAAATTTTTATAGCTCTTATTTTTAATTCCCATTCTACAAAGGTCTCTTGAAAACAACAATAATAATAATAATAATAATAATAATAATAATAATAATAATAATAATAATAATAATAATAATAATAGTTTTAATACCCTGGAGCTTCGATGAGCATCAGGTCATACCTACAAATTAAATATTTTTAATGCAAATTAGATGAAAATTTTTGCATCGTCACTCGTCAAGACACCAAAGAAGCTTTTATCTGCAACTTGAAGAAGAAGCCCTCCGGAAAAACAGAAAACAGACAACCCTTTTAACAATGCCATCCTCCAGCAGGAATGTCGTAATATTTCGTAATATTTTTTTTTCCTGGCGAACTCCCGTGACAGATTTCGTGCGCCAGAGCTTTCTTTCGTAAGGTTTCGTGTTGGGCCATCGTGTATCAGACATTTAACAGGCGAATCTTTCTTTCGTCTAATAATGTTAATTTCCGGAGCAGCACGCTCTTAATTCAACCGCTGGACGGCACCGTTTCCAGAGACAAAACCTGTGTTTATGGACAATATATTAGCCTTAATTTTCCTATACAGTTTGTTTACGTTACACTGGCGGCAATGGTCACTCGACATGTCACTGGGATTTTAATAATTTTTCTCTTCTCGGTTTAAAATGACAGTGAAACCTTTCTATAGTTTGATTTAGTTTTGTGGGATTCTGAAAATTAAACAAATTGAATTAATGTGTGTACGTTAATAAAGGATTTCAGTAATAATAGTTTTCCATTAAACAACAGGGATTTGTCAAATAGGTGCTTTTTTTATTTTAAATTTCCTCGTCCCAGGGTTAAAACAAGATATAAATGAAAATATATCTTCCAGAACATTTTTTAAAAATTATGATACTCAGTTTCCGTTTATCCCCCATATGAAAATCTATGAAAGAGAGAAATGCCTATTAACTAGTAATCAATGTCAAACTTTGAATGAAGTAATATTTGCAGAAAGACAATAAATAATTTGCTAAATTCTCAGACAGTTCTCATCTTAACCAACAATGAACTGCAGAAACTAATACCAGAATAATTTCTGAAATGTGACAGTTTGTCCTTTGCTTTAATAAATATGTCCACTACTGAAGGCGGAAGTAAGAGAGGCGAATAATATTCGAAGAATCGCCACAGCTTCTTCTGTAATCTCTTCCCGGAGACTGTGCAACGCATCTCCTGATAAACAAGCATTGTTCACGAGTTCCTTTTAAAGCATCTGTTTAGCAACACACTGCAGAATGAGGCATTGTCTGAATTTCTTTTTTTTTTTTTTTTTACTTAGTTTTCATCCGAATCGTTTCGTGCCGAGGAACAATAGCAATTAAGAGCGCGTATCACTGAACAATTGATGGTGTGAATACTGCAAACCTATTAACTAAATGAAGAACATAGCTCCAGCATTAGTGCGAGCGTTTGCAATGGAAGTTGCATTTAACTCTTAATTACCGGCGCGTTCGCGCGCTGCGAAAAAGTTATTTAATATACGGGTGATTAGACTTGGAAATGAGCGTTTATTTCACTTACAGGAATTTTGTCTTTCAAGAACTTTCGCAAAGTTCACAATAAATTGAAGGACATCAGATCTGCAGGTGTATATTCCTTGACGAGATAACTTTCAGGGAAGCTAGTTAACTAGTAACGCTGTTGTTGTTTATGGACAGCCTGTAGATTAAAAAAAAAGGAGTGATTCGTGCCTGATGATGGGGAATTTTTATGTATATCCGGTAATATTTATGTAATATTTATGCAATTTTTTCTTATCTTATTCTTCGGTATCCCTAAACTGAAAATGTTTGTTTCATGCTGTACCTAGTCTCAAACGCAGTGCCAATTAATAACAAGATAAAAACTAAATATTAATGTCACTTTTATTTCTCTCTTAGAAGTATGTAAAGGTGATAACATGCTAATAAACCTTCACTGACAAATAAGCTTTAAAT
>NC_089746.1:49249011-49296511 GCF_040412425.1 Macrobrachium rosenbergii | reverse complement strand
TGGTTAATGGAGTACTTGAAACCAGCACAGCATAAGCCGTATAAGTAGCTCCGTCAGAAAAAGGAAAACAGCATCTTAATCCCGGCATCGGTTCATCTATCCGTTCATCTGAAAGCATCCGAGAGCCGAAGTGAGTCAGCTCTCCAGTAACAGGTTTAGCAATCTCGTACACTGAATATCCAATTCCTCTCTCAATAGATCATAATGATATAATTGACAGGATTGCATGGCCAAAGCTCGCCCTCAGAAAATATTTATTTCCATTGAAAATTAATTAAAGCGGAGGTTTCTGCTCATGCTGAATTTATCATTTATGGAGCCAATCCTAAGGTTGAGTAAACACCTCTCAAGGTAATTATTTCGGTATTTTGTTACAATGTTCCTAGAAATAAAAATTTTTCTCCACGCTAATTATTTTCATCAAGATGACGTTGAAACATGTTCTGAGTTTGCTTTTCCCATCAATACCAATCTTTATGTGCCTGAAAATTCTATATTAGAGAACAGTGAGGGATATGAGTGCTAACAAGCAAAGGGGGAGGGGGGGACATGGGGAGGATATTATTAAAAAGCTGTAAAGAATAATTTTAGAATTTGTAAAGAATAATTTTAGAATTTAGAAGCGACCCGTGTGGTTCCGGTCATCACAAATGGGAGGTTTTGCACTTGACTGAATCGGAGAATTTAAATCATAAAGAGATAATCAAATAAATGAATTCAGGTAAAAAATAGACCTTTCGGTATTTGTGGACTCAGTTCCACCAACAGTGAGGTTTTCTCCTGAATTAACGATATTTCGTCATGTGTGGACATAACTTACGAATTACAAGCTTGTTAAATTTAGGACACTTTTCGTTTATTGTGATGTGGTAATTTGAGAAAGAATATACGGTATACTTTCGTTGAGCTAATAATGTCACGAAGTCTCTGAAACATAATTGAGTTTTATGAGCTGGGTAACTTAGTGAATTTTCTTTTCTTTTTCCTACCTTTTTTGCGTGCCACTCAAAATATGAGATAGAAAACTTTAAGGATTAAATTAATGATAATTCTATAAGTGAAGAAATTTTTAATTTAGGACGTGAACACAAGAATATTACGTACAGCATATTTAGCATGCATCTTCTTTTATATAAACCTGCAACATATTTTATGCAAACGGAAAATAATAGAAAATATAAACTTACGTCAGTGAACACGTGCCCCAGCCACGAGCCTTGCTTGAAGCTAGGAATAATCTTCCGAGAAAGGTGTGACGTCATCCGATGAACAATGCAATCCGCGGGGGGGCGAGAAGACCGGTGATAAATCCTCGGTCCAATTCACGTGACAGATTTTCGTGCATCCGTCCGACCTTTCGTGGGCTTTCGTTGGTTTCGTGACGTACCCTCGTGCATCAAGCATTTAACAGGCGAATATCCTTCGTCTAATGACCTGGTTCCCAGGCCTACTCGCTCCTAATTCGGTATAGTCCGGCGGCGCATTCCCCGGAGGAGACCTACGATTGGAGGATGATTTACGAATATCATGAGTCTTCGAAATGCTTACTTCAGGTTAAAGGCATAATGATAGTAATGTTTACTCGCAGTACCGTTGTGTCATTAGAATATTTCATTCTATATTTTCCATTTATCGTTTGACTTTATTTTACAGGATTCTTGGTAACTGTTATAATAAAGTCTTCTCATTCAAGTGCTGAAACGCCTCAGTGGCCTGCGTTTCATTTATATTAGTCAATTTTGTAAGTCAGTCTTATTAAGGGTATTAAATCGCACACGACAGGTGACGTTCGAATTGAACTGAATATAGAATTTAGGCCAAAGGCCAAGCACTGAGACCAATGGGGACATTCAGTGCTGAAACGGAAATTGACAGTAAAAGTTTGGAAGGTGTAGGCTAACTCGAGGAAAACCTCAAAGCAGTTGCACTATGAATCAGTTGTTAGCGTAAAGTGGAAAGTAAGATGGAAGGAAAAGAATATGAAAGGAGGTACAGTTCAAGGAACGGAAGGGGTTGCAGCTAAGGGCCGAAGGCACGCTACAGAGAAACTTCAGTAATGCCTGCAGTGCACCGCATGAGGTGCACTGACGGCTCTACCGCCCTACGGGTTGGGGAGGGGGGATAACTTTTGGCTCGACAGACTAATTCTTAAATCAAACCTTTTCATCTTCCCGTTTGACTTTGGTTCCGAAACTGAACTTTCAGGACGTCGCCTGATGATAATATTTCTATCTCCAGTTTCTTGACTTTGTTGTAAACTTTTTTACTAATTATAATAGACTTGCCTCTTCTTCTGATTTTCTATTTCCGCCTGAAAGCAAACTTGTGAAATCAGTATCTCAAACATTTCAGGATAAAGATTCTAAGACGACAGTTCTCTTCCGTGCAGATGTCAGTCTTCATTAAATCTTATATTACGTAAATTCTAAATTCAACTACGATTGACACAATACAGGATTAAAGACAGTTTTTATTTTATAATAATTCGAACGACACGAAACAAATTAATTAAACAAACGACAAATAAATGTAGAGTTTGCAATATAATCAAACACGCGCCGGCGGGTATGGAAGGGCAATAAATCACCTCTACCTATAATGTTTCACTTTCGGGGAAATGAGGAGCGGAAATTAATATGATGGAGGAGTGGAGTATTTGGCCCAAAGCCAAAGAGCCGATGACTTGGATCACATGGTGCTTTAATGAAAAGTAAGCAGGCTTTACGTATTACGTTACCGTCAGCATTAAATTTCAAACGGTAAGGAAGACAGATTAGAATCTAACGTATTAAAATCTGTTCAGGGACATTTCCCAGAATAATGACTGGTATCTCGAATAAGCATAGAGATAGGTGTCTGTTCTTATCATTTCTTTGCGTGAATTTGATACCAAAATATAACGGTTTCAGTGGTTTATATATATATATATATATATATATATATATATATATATATATATATATATATATATATATATATATATATATATATATATATATATTCAGTATATATATATATATATATAGTATATATATATATATATATATATATATATATATATATATATATATATATATATATATATATATATATATATATATATATATATATATATATATATATATATATATATATATATATATATATATATATATATATATATATATAATCACACACATAATTATATATATATATAAATAATATTTATATACAAAGATAGATAGATGGACAGACAAATAAAGTAAATACCTTTTCCCTTTATATACATTCCAGTCCATCTATACCAGTTTCCATAATCTTATCCAGGCCTGTCTTGCAAAGTGTCATCGCGTTACATTTATCAAAAGTGACTTGTCTGTGGAAGAACCCTTTAAAATTCATAATCATCAATTTTAAACACTGCCAAATAATTCCCAAATTCTATGGAATATTTCCCGCGTTGGCACCATCAGCGCCACCCTAATTTGTTTGAATTGCCGTAATCACCCGCAAAGTCGTCAATGTAATTAAAGTTGGTGGCATTATTACACCGTCTGATATTATGAAAGACTCTAACGAGGAATTATGTCACTCAATAAACCGCATATGATGGGATGTAAATCATTCATTATTTCCTGAGGGTTTCTCCATACTTTGCATACATATATTTGCCTGATAGAGAATGGTTCTCTTGAAGTTCGATTCAATGCAAATATGTATACATAAACACGTAAAAAATGCAACGAAGTTTCTTTGGCGCAGTCGGATTTTCTGTACAGCGTATAATGCTGTATGAGCCGCGGCCCATGAAACTTTCAGTCACGGCCCGTTGGTGGCATGTCTTATAGCGTTGCCAGACGCACGACCATGGCTAACTTTAACCTTAAATAAAATCAAAACTACTGAGGCTAGAGGGCTGCAATTTGGTATATTTGATGATTCGAGGGTGGATGATCAACATACCAATTTGCAGCCCTCTAGTCTTAGTAGTTTTTGAGATCTGAGGGCGGACAGAAAAAGTGCGGACTGGCAGATAAATAGCCATCTCAATAGTTTTCTTTTACAGAAAACTAAAATAATACACAAAGTTAGTTGACCAGGAAGAAAACTGGTATGAAACTCTCCCCAAAAAAGTTTTTTCGTCCTACTATCGTCTTCCTCGTTCCGCCGAATTAAAACAATCATTCCAAAGGCTCCCGATGCTGATATTTCCTCCCCAAATCACGGGGTTTGTCTTGGGAGAAACGTGTTAACCTGAGGTCTGAATTACGAGCGTGCAGTTCTGGAAATTAATATAACTGGAAGAGTGAATGATTCGACAGTTAAATGCTTGACGCACGAGGATTAGTCACGAGAACTGTCAAGGAAATCGGACTGAGAAAAGAATATAACAGGTCTTTTTAATTGGATTATTTCCTGCCTATCGAAGCGACGCAGCTGGGTACACACTGGCGCATAATTTAATGATGTATTTCTCTGAATGATCTAAAGTTCGCACGAACGGTTGTGCTTACGTTAGCCTAATTCACTAGTCCACGTGATCTTTTAAGAATTTCTCATAAAAGTCCGGTCATTGTGGAAAATTTCCGTGTGCTTTCTTACTTATTAGCTTTGCAGTTATCCTAATAATAATAATTATGACAAGTATAATAAAAGATATTTTACAGTTATTAGGATACAGACATTAATTATAATTACCTGTGTTAAAAATATTATTTAATCGAAGGGATCTGGTGAGCGAATATTAATTTTAGAGCTGTACAACGGGAAATGATGCCGTGGGGATGTAATTTAGGTTTTCTGCTGGAAGGCAGTATATCATATCAGCTGAATACATTATCTTCTTTTTGGGGGTGGTGGTGGTTTTCAAATAAAGGACCAGACATCCTTTAGCGCTTTGTGTAAATTCATATGGCATTTTTTACGAAGTATTATGTGTTAACTGAAAGCTTAGTACCTCTAGTAAATCTATTTGTGTAGGAATATTGCGATATTTTGTGATTATTTCTGGAATAAAAATAGTAAAATAGATGCGACTTTCATATAAAATTTTTCCGATGTATTGTTGTCATATTTCTCACTTTAATAGGATCATCTTTAACTAAAGAAAGATGCGAAGTAAATTTTTTAATGAGGTAAAGATAAAAGTCCGCAACCGATATCAATGAAGCTAGCCGTGATTGGCGAAAGCTCATGCTGCTCACCACCCCTGACCAATCAGCAGCAAGTTAGGAGCGTCAGTGATATCGACAACTGATATTTAACGTCCTCTAAAGAGAAATAGACTATAGAGCACTGTAAGAAATATGGGACCTGATATTCTCAAGTCATCTGTTACAAATTCATAGTTCAAATTGTATTTTGATATGCTTTCCATCTTTCTAACTTCAAAGTCATTTCGAAACACTGCACAGTATCCAAGTCTTATAATCAAATAGTGTTATTTAATAATAAAAAAAACTAACTTTTGGTATTAAACTTTTCTCATTTTCCGCACCGTTATAACTGTTGTATAACCGACGCTCAGCAGAAAGCTGAAATATCTATTTCAGCCTTCGAACAGCAAATACATTGTAATAATTCAATTTATCCACGATTTAATAATAATAATAATAATAATAATAATAATAATAATAATAATAATAATAATAATAATAATAACAGAGAGAAGGAGAACAAGAACAAGAAATCAACTGAACTACAAATATTTTTGCTGCTAATTGTCTTTCCAAACCATGATTTTTTCATAATTTAATCATATGCTATTTAATTCTTCATTAATGGAGTCACTCGATTTATTTATTGTGATTATTTACATATTTATTTGACTTTCGTATTTTGTCATTGTCAGTTTCTGTTTGATTTAAATCTTGAATGAAATTATGAACTTTTTGTGACTTTTTCAAATCATGTGAGAGATGCCTTAGTTCTTATTATGCATGTCTTAAAATTATTTTATAAAAAAAAAAAATAATTGAATGAGAGAAATATGCTGTTTATCAGCTTATCTATAGCATTACATTCATATTAAATATAGAAAAAGTATAAAATGCGCCGAAGTTTCTTCGGAGCAATTGAGTTTTCTATACAGCATATAATACTGTATGAAACTCTCAGCCACGGCCCATGGAACTCTCAGCCGCGGCCCACAAAACTTTCAGCCACGGCCAGATGGTGACCTGTGTTGTTGGCACCTATAGCGGTGCCAAACGCACGATCATGGCTAACTTTAACCTTAAATAAAATAAATATTACTGAGGCTAGAGGGCTGCAATTTGGTAAGCTTGATGATTGAAGGGTGGATGATCAACATACCAATTTGCAGCCCTCTAGCCTCAGTAGTTTTTATTATCCGAGGGCGGACAGAAAAAGTGCGGACGGACAGACAAATAGCCATCTCAATAGTTTTCTTTTACAGAAAACTAAAAAGTCATAAATGAACTAGTACCAGTTGCAACTACGTTCGACAGAAACTGAATGATAAATTGCAGGAAATTGCTTCTTTTCAACATCGGTCGTTTTTTTTTTTTTGTGCAAATAGAGCATAATACGGTTAGCTTTGAAGATTGCCAACTTTCATAACGTAAATGGCGCATAATACTTTTGATAATTTCGAGAGGAAGGGGTGGGGGCTCACTATTGACCGCATGTGAAACAAATTGCACGTAATAACTGGCTCCATTCCCTCACCTGTGCAGAAGTACTTAAATAGGGGGACCCAAATTGCCCGAGTGAGTCATCATATGGGGCCCCTGTTCCAATCATGCAATGTCCGTGTGTGTGTGTGTGTGTGTCATTTCTGGAAATAAAAAATAAAGAAGTAACAGAAAATGAAAAATAAATAAATAAAAAGACACTTAAATTTTTTACAAAATAAGTAAATAAAAAAATAAGATAAAACAATATAAATTAAGAAATAAAACATAAATAAAATAAACTGAGATATATAAATGAATAAACAAATAAATAAATAAAAGAAAATAGAATAAAACATAAATAAAATTATATAAGTGAAAAATAAAAAAACTTTAATTCTATTTCTTATTTTCATTTCGGTGAATTTAATGCTTAATCTACCTGAGATACAATACAGTAAAGAACTAAAATTTTAGTTCAATCTTTACTATGAGGTTTTCTCTTTTGGGGGAGTTACGGCGAAGAAATAGGAACTGTATAGTAATAGCTCTGAGAACCTAATCCAGTTACGGATAGAATTACTGGGGGTACCGTTTAGACATGCATTAAAAATATTGCACACTCGCGAATGTAATTATTGGTGTTTCTGTAAAACCCTAAAGAATACCAGTACCTAAAACGTAACTGCCATTCACTTTTTAATTTGATTAGTCTATGAGTGATGGACAGATTCTCGAATGTCAGTGTTACATTTAAAATGAAAAATGCGTATTTGATTTGGTTCCAGAGGCCTGTTTGTCACATTCAAATGACAAGCTTTTGATTAACCCTTTTTTTGCGAACCTTTTCTGTATATCTGCTTTATTAATCACTGAAAAGTTTCAAAGGTAATCAGGTAATCACACTCAGGCTTTAAGTAAAACTATATAAGTTGGAAAATCACATATACTCAAAATTTCTGAGACACGATTGAAAATACAGATATATTTCAGACTTTCAACTGATTAAAAATTATATATAACTAAAAGCAATTATAATACCAAAATGCCTCCTAGAATGATATTTGCTTCCTCCAGTTACAAAACCAAGACAGGCTTGGCAATAGGAATTCATCAGACCTCAATAGGAGTCGTCCTTTGGTTACTGTACAGCCTAGAATACAATGATCCTTCATTGAAAGATAATCGTCCAAGTTAAAGGACTCTTGAGTTGTTTAAGAAAAGAAAAGTCTCCTGCACAGCTGTTGTACCTAAAGGGGTGAGTCTGTGGCCAACATGATTTGTTTAGTTCTTGAAATTTTGCGTGTGTTTGTTATGAATATTTGGTACATGCTAAGACGGTTGCTATTGAATTGAAGCGGAATTCCTTATTAATATCTTGTTTTTAGATTTTTATTATTCTGACACTACAAACTGGAGAGAAAACTATTTTTAAAACATGCTGTGAGGGCATGGAATTCTTATAAAGTAACAACAGAATACATTTGAGATTAGTAATGACATAGCATGAAATGAAACAAAATTAAAATTAATGTTGTAAATTAAGAGCATACTTCCAGCTTGTGTACGACAACTGGGTTATGTTGGTACGACGCAGAAAAGATGCCACGAAAATAACATTATAAAACAGAAATTAATTTTCACCAGCTTTATATTACAACTAAAACTACACAGGCATAAGGCATCTCAGCGTACTGGGTTACAGCATATGCAAATGAAGCAAACTGTTGTTTGGCTGCTGGCAAAAGAACGGAATATGATTTTATTCTTGCCATGAAGCATAGGTTCATATTACCTGATGTATTAATCACACAGGCACCACGCGCTTCTCTTTCTCTCTCTCTCTCTCTTTATATATATATATATATATATATATATATATATATATATATATATATATATATATATATATATATATATATATATATATATATATATATATATATATATATATATATATATATATATATATATATATATATATATATATATATATATAATCAGATACTCTGGATGCTTCACCATGAAAATAAATTCATTAAAGTTACTCTCAACATGAAAATGAACCAGAAAAACATGATGTAGAAATGTGTGCACGATAAGAAAACAGATATTAAATCACTGTAAGGTATTATTAATCTGGAAAATATGGCTCGTTATGAACAGTGTTATTAAGAAAACTCTGGTTTGTGCTGGTAGTGTTATAACAGCAACAACAAGAAAACAATAACAACAACAACAATAACAATAATAATAATAATAATTTTTATTACAGCTTATTATTATTATTATTATTATTATTATTATTATTATTATTATTATTATTAGTATCGCAGACAACCATCCACTACAATACACCTATCGTGCAAAGGAAGGAAAGCAAATTTCAAAAGGAACGTCGATCAAAACAAAACATAACGACTGATAACAAATAACTAAAAGAGCCCTCGGGAAACCATCTACACACCCCCTTGCCAATAGCCTCGCGATGGCGGAAATTAAAACAATTGTAATTAGCATTAGTTTGATATTGAAACCCACCTTTGATGGGCTGGCTTTGATGCTAACCCAGAGTTCTATGCTAATGGCGAAAGCACTATGAACATATGCTTTTAGCGGTTTCAAAAATTAGTCGCGTGCTGCTTTTTCGCAACTGCTTTGTCGTATTGATCATTTGTCGCTGTTTTGTGCAAATGTTATTCGCTCGTTTTTGCCTCTGACGATTTTCATTCATCTGTTTATTCGCGTGTTAATTTATTTCATGGATTGATGAAATAGAAAATGGCCAATACGGTTTTTTTTAGACACCTAATTTCAGTTTTTCAAAAAATCGAATTGCATTCTCTGATCTTACGAAAAGCTATCTTAAATTTTTTACATGTGTAGGGAATTTCATAGTACATCAACACACCAGATATTTATAAATAAAGATATTTCCAAAACCTTTGTATAGACATCTGTGAGCAACTTTCAAAAATTCATTTTATATTTACTGATCTTGAGCACTTAGAATGAGATTTTACGAAAATCTGTTTTAAATTTTTAAATTTGAGGGAATTTGATGATATAGGTGTATATTTCAATAGACACACCAAAATATTTCATGTACATTGATTTCCAAAACCCTAATTCGAAGATTTCGAAGATATTAAAGATTTTGCAGCCTTAATCAACAGGTTTTCCATCTGTACTCCAGTGTGGAGATATTTTGCAAACGGTTGATTTTGTATTTCAGTTTTCCAAAAGATTCTATTTGACATTTTCCTAAACTAATTTTTAGCTGCAGAAACACATCGCAAATATGGTGAGAACAGCATGTGGAGGGAAGCCTCTCTTTCAGTAAAAAGAAATAGTACTCTAACTCATAAGCTAGGGAACGCTCACGAATTTCCGCAAATGCTGCTCTAAAAAATAAGATACGGGGATATTGTATGGAAAGACAGTACCTCGCCGCCCTCACCATTGACCTCCCACCCACCCACCCCAAAAAAAACTCATATTCGTTCATAAACGCCCTGTAAAGTACAATACTTCACTTCACTCACATCTGCCTCAGCTCCTCGCTATCCTATAACCCACTTCTATTAACTTTCCTCCCGAAGACGCATGTGGACTGAAGACTATTTCTTGAGCCTGTTCAGAGGACGTCTGAGTGGTGTCGTTCCCGATTGTTTCGTATGCAGTATTATTTTAATTTCAAACCACCTGCTATTATTTCCCATTGATCTATGTGTGTATGTATATACACACACACACACACACACACAGTATATATATATATATATATATATATATATATATATATATATATATATATATATATATATATATATACTGTATATGTATATATAATGTATATTATGTATATATCTATACATATAATGTATATGTATATTATATATATATAAATATGTATAGACACATGTATATATATATATATATATTTTATATATATACATACACATATATCTATATCTATCTATCCATCTATATATATATATATATAAATATATATATATATATATATATATATATATATATATATATATATATATATATATATATATATATATATATATATATATAAAATCATGGCACATTTCAAAACTAACTTAAAAATCAAATGCCAAACCTAATTTACAACAAATAGCCACTTAAATCACATGATGAGAATCTGAAATGTTTATCACTCAATTCGTTCATATCAAGGTAGTGGTGATTTAACAAAGCGTATTCTCTCTCTCTCTCTCTCTCTCTCTCTCTCTCTCTCTCTCTCTCTCTCTCTCTCTCTCTCTCTCTCTGTGCGGGTGAATTCATCCAAATGCGAAGCGGGACCCAAAACCGACGATCTTATTGCGCTCTGGGTAATATCTGTCTCTGTTGAATAACAGTTACTACGTTTTCTTTGATTTACTGCAAATGCAAAACCGGTCTATCAATCATCCATCACGTTGGTCGCAAATATCCCCGACAATTTAGCTGAAAATTCAAACTGGTACAAGTCACGAAGAAGTAAATGTGCTCAGTGACTTGTAATAAGCACACACACACACACGCATATATATATATGTGTATATATATATATATATATATATATATATATATGTATATATATGTATATATATACATACATACAGTATATATATGTATATACATACATATATAAACATATTATTTATATGCATATTTATGTATATAGATATATATGTATATATGTGTTTGTATATATTTACAGTATATATATATATATATATATATATATATATATATATATATATATATATATATATATATATATATATATATATATATATATATATATATATATATATATATATATATATATATATATATATATATATATATATATATATATATATATATATATATATATAATATATGTAATATATATAAGATGAGATTATGAAAACAATGAGTCTCCTTACTTATTGATAATCTTTAATGTTTTCCCTATTTTCTATCTGTCATTTTTCTTCTTCTTCTTCTTCTTCTTCTTCTTCTTCTTCTTCTTCTTCTTCTTCTTCTTCTTCTTCTTCTTCTTCTGTATAAATGGAGGCTCCTTTCACCCTCCCTCACTTCTCGGTAAGAATCGAACTCTTACATCATCAGATTTGCATAAATTTGAGGTGCGATGAATATGCTAATTGCTTTTCTTTTCTTTCCTGTGTCAGTTAGTCCCATTTAACTTCTAACAAGTTGACGGATTAAATCCTTTCATTAGAGGCATTCTCAGAATCCCACGATTTTTCGTCAATATTTCTGTCAGCATAAAGTAGTAAGGACGAAAAATTTTATATCTTTTTACTTGTTTTATATGATAAGACTGATTATTTGTACGACGAAAGTTTAGGGGAAAATGATTATCGGATAACTTTATCACGCGTGAATTTTTGATAATTAATTTTGAAAATAAGTTAATAATTAGAGACGATAATGCTCAGATTACTTCTACTTCAGAAGAGTACAGTACAATGAGATACTTGTAATTTGTTATAGCATTACAAACTGAATTCAACCGATGAACAAGAAGAACCTTAGAGATTACTAGTACTATCAAACTAAAAAAAAAAAAAAAGGAAAATTTAAAAGCAGAGGACGAAAATTTTTTATTTGTAATAAGGAAAGAAGCAGATGGTGAGTTATGCACAAAAGCTGATAGTACAGTTGTTGAAAAACTAGAAAAGCATTACAGAAAATAACAACTTCCTGAAGCCAGGTAGGGTAAAACAGCCTTAATATAATATACTCTTTATCTAATTACATCACCAGGAATATTAGTATTCTACATAAATCCCTTGTCTAGATTTTTATTTTAAAGACATCGTGAAAGAAAATGCATATGCAAATATCTCACTTCCCACCCCCAACCCCGACCCCCTTACCCCCTCCTAACTCGCTCGATGAAAAATCGAACTCTTACAGGGCGACTTTCGCGTAAATTTCAGAGGCGATGAATATGCTGATTGCATTTCTTTTCTCTCCGCCGTGAGTTGGTCTCATTTAACTTCCTAACAAGTTGATGGATTAAACCCTTTCATTCGTGTCATTCTCAGAATCTCCTGGTTTTTCTATAGTAGTTTTTTTTTTTTTTTTTTTCTGGTCAGTAAAAACGAATTGTTAAGGACTCCCGTGCCCTGTAGATTGCATTTTTTTTCCTTTTCTTTTCTGGTCAGTAAAAACGAATTGTTAAGGACTCCCGTGCCCTGTAGATTGCTTTCAGCGAAGACGACGTGACAGTTCCGTCGATTGTGGTTCCCGGAAAAATAATTACGGAGCCTTCCTGCTACTGGGGAGAAAATATAATCTTGTGAAGGTGTAGGACTTTTTAAAAGTTTATTTAATGTAGAGGTAAAAAATGAAAAAAATAAATTAGTTCTAAGGATTATGTTATTTCGAGAACGAGACCGTCCAGAAATGATGGGGCGACTGAAGCTTGTATGTGTGTATATATATATATATATATATATATATATATATATATATATATATATATATATATATATATATATATATATATATATATATATATATATATATATATATATATATATATATATATATATATATATATATATATATATATATATATATATATATATATATATATATATACAAGCATTAGGCTACAAATATCCTTTAATATCCAATTCGCTCTACCTTGGAAATAATATATTTTTATATATGTTACCCGAATGGGAATTTTTAGTTGATAATAAGTTCGTCGTGTCTTGGGCTCGAATCACTGAAGAACAAGAACTCTGGACTACAGTGACGCCTTAAAACACACGGCCATCACGGTAAGGTGATAAAATTATATATATATATATATATATATATATATATATATATATATATATATATATATATATATATATATACATATACACATGCGTAAATATTTATTAGTGCATTTTGTGTGTGTGCGAGAGAAACAGACAGCAAATGAGAGAAAGAAATAACCCTTGTAAACTACAAACCATTAGATGTTAATTAGGCATCACAGAAGCACAGAGAATAAATTAAATCTCAGTGATAAAATTTCTCTGCCACATCTTATCAAGTTAGCAAAAATGAAAAATTTCCTCCAGGAGTGGACGACTAAAAAAATATTTCCGAGGAATGTTGATATCTTAACCATAAAGATGAGAAATCGAATTTCCTTTACTAAAAGCTAGGAAGGATTAGCACGTCAATCCAGATCTTATGCCTGCAGTATCCAGAGGCGATATTCCCTTGACTCGCGTCGTTACCACAGGACAACATGGCAGGCAGCTTTAAAAGGATCGAAAAGACATAAATTTATAAATAGATGGCGTTACGTTTCCTCTCAAAATTTCTCGTTCGGGGCAACTCCAATGAACTCCAGAGGCTATTTTCGTTCGATAGCTTACAAGTTTTACAAACTTTTCGTTCGATTGCTTACAAATTTTCTAAATTTTTCGTTCAATGGCTTTACTTTTAACAATTTTTTTCACAAGTTTCAAATTTTCTAAATTTTTCTTTTAAAGGTTTTTAATATTCTAATTTTTTCGTTCAATGGTTTACACATTCTCTAAATTTTTCGTTCAGTCGTTTCATAGCTTACAAATTTTCTAAATGTTTCTTTCAGTTTTTTGCTCAAAGATTTCAGATTTTGTGTATTCTTCGTTTAGTGGCTTACAAATTTTATAACTTTTTCGTTCAGCAGTTTCAAATGTTCTAAATTTTTGCCTTAGTGGCTTACAAATTTTGTAAATTTTTCTTTCCGTAGTGTACGATTGACAAATTTTCTAAACCTTATGCTTAGCCGCTTTAAAAATTTGATTTATTCTCGTTAACTCCTTTAAATTTACTCATTGTTTTTATAAACTGCCTCAACTCTACCTAACGTTTTCGTTAGATACCATCAAGGTTGATCAATATTTTTGTCCATTAGATTCCAAATCTAAATGTTTTAGTTCCGTAGACTCCAATTTCCAAAGAAATTTTCCCACAATTCCTGTCGAGTTTAGTCAATATTTTATTTCAATCACTTCCGGTATGTTTTGTATAATTCCAGCCGGTTCTACTGAAGTTGCCTCAACTTCCTGAATTGTGCGCAAGAAATGCTTGTTTTCTGTTGAAGTCATGTAAAAAATTTTGGTTAATTAAAATTTTTAATCAAATTGTAATTAACCAAAATTTTCTACTTCAGTAGGACTGGCTGGAATTATACAAAACATATCGAAAGTGACTGAAATAAAACATTGACTAAACTCGAAAGGAATTGTGGGAAAATTTCTTTGGAAATTGAATAAAATCGAAAACAGTCTAAATTGCCGTAATGTTCTCTCACATTGCTCCAGAACCACTAATTTCTACATTTCATCTTTGAAACAACAACAGTAGATTCGGTCGATTTAAATCCTGTTTGATGCCAGACGTCACTCACTTTGGTATGAAGTCTAGTATGCTGCTTTCCTTAGCGTTACGGGGGTTTAGTACCGTCAGTGCACCTCATGCGGTACACTGTAGGCATTACTTAAGGTTCTTTGCAGCATGCCTTCGGCCCCTAACTGCAACCGCTTTCTTTCCTTTTACTGTACCTCCTTTCATATTCTCTTTCTCCCAACTTACTCTCCACCCTCCCCTAACAATTGAGTGATCGTGCAACTGCGAGGTTTTCCTCCTGTTACACCTTTCAAACCTTTTACTTTCAGTTTCCGTTTCAGCGCTGAATGACCTCACAGGTCCCAGTGCTTGGCCTTTGGCCAAAATTCTATATTCAGTTCAGATAGTTAAACTTTTGTCAGGGATAATCAGGAAGGTGATAGATTCAATTAAATCGTTGTGAGAAGATGTATTCAACGTAATATTCATGATTTGTTTTCACTGTGTTTTAAGGTGTCTGATACCTGTCATTCAAGGTGTACACTTTTACTGAATAGTGTACGAGTATGTGAGCTAATTTTGAATCTACCTTTATATACTGTATATTTCACATATTTATTTTTTAATTGTTTATCCTTCTTATTTGTTCAATTGTTTATTAATATGATATATCAATTTATTTAGTATTTTCTATTTATTTATTGGAGTTAAGTTTCTTGAACAAATATTCATATCAATTAATAAGTTCATTTATTGTCTGTTATTTTACTTTCTTACTTGTTTATTTATCAATGCGTTCACTTTTTTTCATTTGTTTCTTTTATTTTGTTCTTTTCCAGTGCTCTTAACTGAGGAATAAAGAACAATCTGCCACTTATTTTCAATAAAACAATAAGCATAAAAATAAAACCTGATACAATGATACAAAAATAACAAGTAAAAAAATTGTTTTCTAACTTAGCTGTTAAAACAATATGTATTGAAAAACTTATGTCAGTTGCAACACAGCCCTTCGCATATTTTTTTTCAGAGAGGACTTAAATAATACTCAATAATAATTAATTGCCTCGGGATAGCGTAAACAACCGCATAATTCCACGTTACCTCATTTCACAATTAGCTCGAATTTATGGACAAGTGTGTCTGGTTTGCTCGCTTGAAGCGCAAAAGCAAAAACAGATTCCTTTTGATCGAAATTCAGAAGATAATTTGTTTCACGACCGGCTGGAATTTATATTCCAAACGTAAACAGGTGGCGTGGTACATAAATGATGATTTCGATGATTTTACCATAATTATTTCAGCCATTATAATAGTTATCTTAAAATAAGGTATAAATATAAAATGCAATGATATAAATGACGTAAATAATATCAGGTAATCAATGGCTAGTTTGTTATATTGACTGTTAGATGGTCATTAATAGAGTGTCGTAATAATAATAATAATAATAATAATAATAATAATAATAATAACCCCTTCAACATGTTCAGTACGGACATCATAATCACCACCAGAATATTAGTATTGTATGACCTTTGGTTTGTGGCACAAGATAAAAAATAAGCCAGTTAATCTATCAGTCAATTCATCTTCACGTAGTAGCTACAGCAGCTGTAGCCGTCGTAGAAGCAGTTAGCAATGCGATAAAGCGCGTAGAAAAACCAAATCAATAAAACCAAGGACCTCGAATAAAACATTGACAATTCTTACCCACGTGACCTCGAACGAACGAAAACATGAATGACGTAACCATAACTTGGGGGGAATTCAGTATGTAAACATTGGTCCCCAAATTACACGGACGATTGATTCTCGGGAGACATCGCATGCGAGCAACTTGACAGGGTCGGAACTAAACTCCAATCCCATCGAAGATACGAAGGAGGCCAAGTTACACGCAGCTCGAACTCCTTCCAACGAGTCGAAAGGGTATTTTAAACGCGTCCTCGAAGAGAGGGACGGGATGAATCGTGTGACTTAGGCTGTCGCACACGAGACACTTTTAGTGGAAAGTGGCTGCCCATTAAGTGGTCAGCCACTTAGTGGCCGGCTGATTAATATCAGCTTGTACAGTGGTGTGGCCGAGAAAATAGACCGGTAGCCACTTCTTTTAGAGTCGTCTGCTGTCTTCCATACAAACACGTGTGTTCCATTTTAGTTTTCTGTAAAAGAAAACTATTGTGATGGCTTTGTCTGTACATCCGCAATTTTTCTGTCCGTACTTTTTCCGTCCGTCCTTAGATCTTAAAAACTACTGAGGCTAGAGGGCTGCAAATTGGTATGTTGATCATCCACCCTCCAATCATCAAACATACCAAATTGCAGCTTGCTAGCCTCAGTAGTTTTTATTTTATTTAAGGTTAAAGTTAGCCATAATCGTGTGTCTGGTAACGATATAGGACAGGCCGCCACCGGGCCGTGGTTAAAGTTTCATGGGTCGTAGCGCATACAGCATTATACCGAGACCACCGGAAGATAGATCTATTTTCGGTGGCCTTGATTGTACGCCGTACATAAAACTCGATTTTTTACTCATTTATTATAGTGGCCGGCCACTTTCTACTGATTGTCTCTCATGTGCGGGCAGCCTAAAAGGACGAAACGTTCAAGGAGTTATGGCGTGCTTGATTAGGTCACAAAACCTTGTTGAAATGAGAAGTGTTGTCAAGACGAGATATTGAAGTGACGTCCAGTGGAGCCATGATAAAAAGACCCGTAGAAATTTCAATACTGAGAAGAGAATTGACGAAATGACAAAACGCAGAACAATCAAGGAAATTATAAAGATGTACGTGAGTCTGTCTTGAAACGTAATAGTAAAAGCTTTTAAAAAATGACGATTTCAAGACAAGAATTAAACGAGATTATAGAAAACTGGGCTACCAGTGGTACTGCAACGACGGGAAAGGAGTACATGTGTGGAATAAATGACTGGAAAAACAACAATAGATTGAGAATTTAACTGGACAGTACGATGTAGAAAACTCCCAGAATCCTTATATCCATGAAATACAGAACTGAAAGAATGCTAATAAACCTGGAATTGATGATGCTATGAAGTGCAAATCTCTAAAGACACTGACTGCTTCGAGGAAAAAAAAAAAAAAAAACTAAGGACTTCGAAGAAGGTGGAGAAAAGTGTACAAAGCGAGAAGCAAGCTAAAGGAATAAGGAAAATTAATATGAAGAACAAAGACGTATTTGAGAGATTAGATGGAAAATAAAGAAACTTTCGAGGTTGCATTGGTGAAACTTAATTATAAGCAAATTACTGCTATAATATATGAATATGAAAATGATACCACAAATACAAAACTGCTATAAATCGTTGACCTTAACTCATATATATATATATATATATATATATATATATATATATATATATATATATATATATATATATATATATATATATATATATATATATATATATATATATATATATATATATATATATATATATATATATATATATATATATATATACATATATATATATATATATATATATATATATATATATATGTGGATATATATATACAGAAAAACTATATTCCCTGATAAAGAAAATAAGAAAACAAACAAAAATGTTGCTAAATGTTTAACAAAAAAAAAAAAGTTTCTGTCCCCAAAAATAAAAAAGAATGATAAAATTTATCGCTGCGAATGGGATAAGTGATAACGAATAATAATAACTCACCCGGAGGGAAGTCTCTCTCTCTCTCTCTTCAGGCAAACAAAAGCGACCAGTCTCCATGATGCTTTTGTTTATTTTCTCTCTCTCTCTCTCTCTCTCTCTCTCTCTCTCTCTATATATATATATATATATATATATATATATATATATATATATATATATATATATATATATATATATATATATATAAAAATGTGTTTTATTCTTTCGCAACTGTATTCATTAAAGATTGACCATATTTACATACAAATATATAAACATCCACTTATATACATGTGCGTATGTCGCGTGGTGTTAATGTTATAAGAGGCAAAGAGAGAGAGAGAGAGAGAGAGAGAGAGAGAGAGATTATTCATTCGATAAATTTACATTATGACGAATTTTGAAACATTTAGCAACATTACGTTTCTTGGGAATGTGTCATTTCAATTTCGTAAGTTCTTGAATTTCTAAATAACGTTCTGTTTAGTTTAGAATTCCCTGCTAAGTATTCGAGTAACAAATGCTCTTTAGTCGAATTTCTTTTATGTAATCTGTGTCTCTGCATATATAAAAGATTTCTATCAAAACGTCCTCAGGTCGAATGCAATTAAGATGAAATTTTAATCATGATAACAGTCTTGGAAAGCGAAGTCATAAATGACATTTCTGCCAGGCAACAGTATGAATTGCACGTTCAGAGGACGTTAATTATCTTCGCTATATACGCGAATGAAGCTATATTTTTAATCGTATATATATATATATATATATATATATATATATATATATATATATATATATATATATATATATATATATATATATATATATATATATATACAGTATACATATATACACATATATGTATATGTATATATGTATATGTATGTATATATATATTAGTCCTTCATCGTTTATACTATGTACTTGCGTTACACTTCATTTTCATTTAATTTCCTGTATCATTCATTCTTTAATTTAGTCTTATTTGTCCAGACTTCGAAAGAAAAGCACTAGTCATACTTTTATAACAACGAGCACAGTTATGGTATGCATGTCCGTCTCGGTGTCTTATCCATTAAAAAAAAAACTAAATATCTTTAATGCAAAAACAAAAACGGACGTCATTACGCGAGTTCCTAAGTTTCATGATACTGTACATATCGGCCCTCCTCCTAATTAACCTCTCTCTCTCTCTCTCTCTCTCTCTCTCTCTCTCTCTCTCTCTCTCTCTCTCTCTCTCTCTCTCTCTCTCTCTATTTACTGTGGAGTTATGCTTTATTTCTATTAAGTAAATTAAAGATATATCCAGGGTGCTTTATCTGTAAAGACTAATAACCTGTGCTAAAAATATTACCATAGTCATAGTTAAATAAAAGGTCCTTAGTTGTCATTCAGACCGCAATGGAAAAAGAATAACATTCCCGCATTACGATTTATTCCTTGTCATTGATATTCTCCGTCATTCATTCCTCACGAATGCTGTCCGTCTTTCATATTCTGTGTCATTCATGCACCACGAAGAGACCATTTTAGTCATTCATTTACAAATAAAAGATGTAGCCTTTCCTTCTGTCTCGGGCAAATAAGATTTCCCGATTTCCATTCCCGTTGATAGATTCTCTCTCTCTCTCTCTCTCTCTCTCTCTCTCTCTCTCTCTCTTCTCTCTCTCTGGTTGTCTTTTTGTTTTATTTTCTTTTCTTTTAAGTGTACGTGGTGCTGGTTCGTAGCAATGGGCGTACCTTTGTCCCCGAGGCACGTGCAGTGGAACGTATGGGAGTGCTTTTGTTGATTGCTGTAATTTTCGACGTCTTCGATCAATGCACGTAATGCAGTGATTCTCCAAACCGCAGAATTCTCATTATTGTAATTGTAATGATTACGAAATCATTATTTTCCTGATACTTTCATCTTCAAATCTGGACAGGACGTAGTGTGGCGTATGGGGTGAAAATTTTGGACAGGACGTAGTGTGGCCTATGGGGTGAAAATTTTGGACAGGACGTAGTGTGGCGCATGGGGTGAAAATTTTGGACAGGGCGTAGTGTGGCGTGTGGGGTGAAAATTTTGGACAGGACGTAGTGTGGCGTATGGGGTGAAAATTTTGGACAGGACGTAGTGTGGCGTATGGGGTGAAAATTTTGGACAGGACGTAGTGTGGCGTGTGGGGTGAAAATTTTGGACAGGACGTAGTGTGGCGTGTGGGGTGAAAATTTTGGACAGGACGTAGTGTGGCGTATGGGGTGAAAATTTTGGACAGGACGTAGTGTGGCGTATGGGGGTGAAAATTTTGGAAACTCTGCTATGTTGGGTATGGAAAAGGAATACTGGAATTATTGTAAGTGCGTAATTATAATCATTGTTCTTGATAATTTCATCTTTAAATCTAGACAAGACATATTGTGGTGCATAAGGTGATAGTTTCGCAAAACATGCCCAGCTGGGTATGGAAAAGCAATATTGGAATTAATGCCACAACTCAATAATATAATTAGGGTGATTTCAGCTAATGGCTGTTAAAAATAAGTAGCATTTGTGGGTTATAAATATCTATTTTTAAATCGATAACGTTGGATATAAAGATGACAAAAGTCAAAGGCCGGACGATAAGTCCCAACAATAGGGACGTTATGTACCGTTCCTAAGCTTTCACATAGGTACCTTAATTTTGAATACTTAGACAGGAGTAAGGTTCAGAGAGGATGGCCCCCGTGTCGTTACTGTTAAATTAAGTCAGCCTTGTGAATAATAAGTAAGTATACACCTGGCGTTTCGTATAGTAGGATTATAAAGAAAAAGAAGGATTGCATTCGTAGTTTGGAAAGAATAGGATTGTTTACAGTGAGGTAAGTATAGTCAGTGATATAAAGGTTACAGCCAGTTGAAAAAAAAAAAACTCTTAGTCACACTTAAAACAAGACTCTGGAAATCAGACCTTGCAATTCAAGCCTGTTCTAAAGAGATTCACAATCACCCATTCCCACCCCCCATCCCCCACCCCAGTATCTACCTAACTCCCACACACCCCTACCCTAGCCCCCGGGGGCACGGAATGATACAGAACGCCGACATATCTGATTAGCTAGGCAACCACAAACCCCTTTGTGCCCGTCTCGGTGGACTCCTCATATGAGGATTAGATCGCGCCGGACCGTAATTAGACGTCTGTTGAGTATCGTCTCCCGAGGGAAGAAAATAAGAAGAAGAAGAAAAGGAGAAGAAGAAGAATAAGATCTGCACCACTGTTATGTTATTGTTCGGATGACGTTGTAATCAAGGGCGATAGTCTTTATTACATATATCGGAGGATGACTCGTAGGATACCATCAATCCTGCACCCCCTTCCCCACCCCAACCCCTGTCTAAGCCCCTCCCCCCCACCTCTCCAAACGCAATCCTCGTCCTCCAGGAGCACCGAAAACTATTATTGTCTTTGTGAAGTTATTTGCGAAGGGGTACTTAGGACTAGAGTTAATGACAGGCGAGTAATAAATGGATTACTTAAAAATGTTTATGATGGTTATTGAAAGAACTGTGACCTCTCTCTCTCTCTCTCTCTCTCTCTCTCTCTCTCTCTCTCTCTCTCTCTCTCTCTCTCACAGACACAGACACACGCGTGCACACACTTAACTGTATACGTTTAGATTTGGAGGTCCTCAGGTATAATGCAGTAGTGAGGAAGGTCCAAAATAATATCTCGGTAAGATGATAATCACTCTCTATCTTCAGCAGGAGCATACAATAATACTGTAATAACAAAAAACATACAATTATATACATATATAGAAACAATTATATAAATGTATAGAAATATATATATATATATATATATGTATGTATATTTATGTATATGTATGTATGTATGTATGTATGTATGTATGTATATGTATATATATATATATATATATACTGTATATATATATATATATATCCATTATAAAAAAATTGTTTTCCTTCTATAAATAACGGTGATTAGGCACCAGAAAATGCAATCATGGAGGTATGTGTATGATGGGAGTAGGTTCCGTCTTCGTAAATAGAATGGTTACTGTAAGTTACAATCTTTAAGACATGTCCTTAAAACAAGAGGACTGAAGGAATCTAAAAAGTCGAAAGAATACGATCATTTTTAGTTTTCAGTAAAAGAAAACTATTGTGCCGGCTTTGTCTGTCCGTCCGCACTTTTTTGTGAACGCACTTTTTCTGTCCGCCCTCAGATATTAAAAACTACTAAGGCTAGAGGGCTGCAAATTGGCATGTTGATCATCCACCCTCCAGTCATCAAGCATACCAAATTGCAGCCCTCTAGCCTCAGCATTTTTTATTTTATTTAAGGTTGAAGTTAGCCATAATCGTGCTTCTGGCAACGATATAGGATAGGCCACCACCACCCGTGGTAAAAGTTTCATGGACCGAGGCCCATACAGCATTATACCGAGACCACCGAAAGATAGATCTGTTTTCGGTGGCCTTGGTTATACGCTGTAGCGGCTGTACAGAAAACTCGATTGCGCCAAAGAAAATTCGGAGCAATTTTACTTGTTATAACATGTTCTTTGTATACATACGCAAATGAGAAAAACATCCCAGTCAAAAGTACTTACTATTTAATATATGCTGGAAGCTTAATTGCAAAAAGACAGATAGGGGCACACCAAAGAGATCTCTTAAACACGTTCTGAACTGCAAATAAGAAGGAAATAGATAAATAGATAGAATGGTACAAGTAGAAAGAATAAGAGGTACATAGAGGAAGGATTCTTTTGCAGACACTGTACGACCACAAAGGCGAAGAGTACTCTTTCGCACGCAAATAAACAGACAAACAGAGAGAGAGAGAGAGAGAGAGAGAGAGAGAGAGAGAGAGAGAAGGAAAGAAGAAAACAGAGGAGAGAGAGGAAAGAAGGAGAAGAAAATAGAGAGAGAGAGGGAGAGAGAGAGACTTAGAAATATCTCCATTGCCGACTCGTGACTGAACAGCCTCCAGGCGAATTGGCCAGATGGAGTGTGTCAGCTTCATGGAAGCGGAACGTCAAAATAGGACAGATATGTATCGACTGGATAAATGTATCAGCTGGTTCGCTGCGTTTGTTTTTCTGGCAGTGTATGAGTCCTCTCCTTCCTACAAATGGAAGGAGAGAGAGAGAGAGAGAGAGAGAGAGAGAGAGAGAGAGAGAGAGAGAGAGAGATCATTTTAATCAATAGTTCCTCAGACAAATGAATGATATTGGGGATATGCACAGGACATGGTTACAGATAAACAGGAAGGTTACCTTTCCTTAATTGACGTGAAATAGGTAACTGTTTTAAATATATTAAATTGTAATTATACAAAATATAATAGTTGTAATATATACACTATATATATATATATATATATATATATATATATATATATATATATGTGTGTGTGTGTGTGTGTGTGTGTGTGTATATGTACATATATACACAGTATATATATATATATATATATATATATATAATGTAATTCTAATTTGTTACAATGCCCTCTTATCTTCTCGAATTCTTCGCTTTTTGGATATGCAAGTATATCCAAAAAATCATGAAAAATACGAGAAGTTAAGAAAGGGCATTGTGGCTATTAGAATTACATATGTGTCTAGTAAAAGTGACCAGTAGACTCTACACACACATATATATATATATATATATATATATATATATATATATATATATATATATATATATATATATATATATATATATATATATAAACATACATATATATGTATGTACTATACATACACGTATATATAAATATAAATATATATATATATCTATCTATATATATATATATATATATATATATATATATATATATATATATATATATATATATATATAAGGTATGTAAGATATGTTTGGCTTGAAATGAACACTGACAAAAATTTAATTTCATCGCGAGTAATTTTTTAATGGGGGGTATGTCCATCACAGAAGCATTTTGGTCTGTTACGTTTTACCGTGGCGAGGATTGTAAACCACATTTAAACCGATATAGATTTTCAGTGTTGATTTTATTGGGGTAATAAACAATTATATTAGTGATTTTCATAAATTATGATCAAATTTCATGTAAATTCTGGTAAAAAGTGGTGTAGTGTCAGGTGAAAAATGAGTATAAACCCAGAAAACTGAAGGGAAAAGTGAAGTAACAACGAAAATTTAATTTTTTTGTCTATTCGTATGTCTGTCACTGGGTAGAGGTTTGATTTTGAGTTGAAAACCTTTCTGTCAAGCGGTTCGGATTTCTATAGAATCCGAAATAATATACAAACATTCACTTATATATTTATACACACACACACACACACACACACACACACACACATATATATATATATATATATATATATATATATATATATATATATATATATATATATATATATATATATATATATATATATATATATATATATATATATATATATATATATATATCCCAGTGTTCACCCAAACCCTACAAATTTAATGCAGCACAGAATTTTACAGTGTTCATAACAATTCATAAATAGCAAACAAACAGTTATAACATTACAGAGACTGTTGCGATAAAACCAATACCATCTGCATATAAAAATCCTGCTTTCCATTGTAATTCCGAAATACATGGAAAATCGCTGATATAATCCCTTTCACTTTTATATACGCTTATGTATTAAATTTGATGCTATTGGGTGTACGAGTTATAATCTAAAAGTACAACGCATGAAGTTACCCAGTCGGGGACTATGTGTGAGAGAGAGAGAGAGAGAGAGAGAGAGAGAGAGAGAGAGAGAGAGAGAGAGAGAGAGAGAGAGAGATTGATTCACAGGTAATCTCAGGAAGAGAGACGATTCAGACAAGGCAAATTGTAATAGGCTAATATCTGTAGGCATAAAACGATGAGAGAGAGAGAGAGAGAGAGAGAGAGAGAGAGAGAGAGAGAGAGAGAGAGAGAGAGAGAGAGAGAGACATTTCTCAGGTGATCGCAGGAAGAAACGCTATTCAAACAAGGCAAGTTGTAGTAGATTAATATTTGTACGCATAAAACCATGAAAAAGAGAGAGAGAGGTGATCGCAGGAAGAGAGACGATTCAGACAAGGCAAGTTAGAGTAGATTAATATATGTATGCATAAAACGACGAGAGAGAGAGAGAGAGAGAGAGAGAGAGAGAGAGAGAGAGAGAGAGAGAGAGAGATTTTACTCAAGAACGAATAAAGAACAAAGTAAAAGAAAGGAGAAAGAAGCGGAGACAGTAATAATAAATCATCAATGTACAAACACGTTATAAAACGAGAGAGAGAGAGAGAGAGAGAGAGAGAGAGAGAGAGAGAGAGAGAGAGAGAGGAAGCATCACGTCCCTGGAACAAACCGACGGAAAATTCGACCTCTACCCGAGAAGGACGCGAGCCATATTTATCCATCTCTCTTGCAGCAGCGATAATTCACACACAACACTCCCCCTCCCCACCCCCAACACCCTCATCCCACCCCTCAAGCAGGAAGGAGAGAGAGAGAGAGAGAGCACAAATTGGGTCCTGCAAGAACGCCTAAGTCAGGAGGAGGCGGAGGACATGAAGCTGACACTTAATTAAGGGACCATGGATGGAAATTCATGCGTGGGCCTCCCTGGCCGAGAGACAAATAACCGCTGTAAATCATTGTTTTCCCCCAAATAATGTGGTTCCAGCCTCCTCGGTCCAGGCTGTGCTTGCTGGATGGTGGTTCGTGAGGGGAGATGAACAAAGACTTGTTTACGGAATCGTAGTAAATAGAGCAATCCAATAACAAGGGAGTGAATCGGAAAAGGAGAGGTCTCGTTTTATTCTTGGGAAGCCTTTTTGCAATTCCGCTGACTGGCCGCAAGGCGCCTCCTGGTCAGGACAGTTATGCCGGAAGAATGGCTTACGCAAACATCGGTAATAAAATTGCACTGGGTTCCTTAACGTTTTCTGCAACGATCGTCCTTGAGTTTTTCATCTTGCTTATAAGAAACTAGGCTACAATATTAAATGAAATTGAAAGATTGTTTTCCTTAGAAGCCTTTCTGAAAAACTAGTTGATTACTTGTAGTCACTGGTATGTTTTTGTAAGGGAAAAGGGGGGGACCAAATGCATTTAAATGATGTTGGAATATTGCCGTAAAGCAACTGATGTGTAAGACGCATTATATGTAATGGTAGCTGACGTCATACTGATGAGACATGGGCATAAATACATGATGCTGCTATGAGGCTCAGGAAGTTTAATGCATATGGGTTCATCCATGATTTAACTGTTAGGATATAAAGTAATGTTAAAATGTAATTTTAAAATCAGTTTAAATATACGACAATACCATGCCATAAAATACAGTAGTAAATCTTTATAGATTAATTAACAAAAACAAATATTTACAGAACGTAACTTGGGCGCTCGGATAAGTATTCGTTTGCTTTTAACGTCTTGAACCTCAAATAACTTATAATGTTAAAAGAGACTATTATAGTACCATAAGAATATTGCGGTATTTCTAAAATCCGAAATTAATCAAGAAAGTATTATCAAGAAAACATAATATTATATGGACCTCTTCATATTAAAAAAAAGGGCATGTACCCATTAACAATACATGGAAGTCAGAAAGTCTTATTTATAATCATCTAACTTCTCAGAAAAAAAATTAATCATGGCATTATTAAACATAAAACCCTAATGTTTTTTATCAAAGCTCATTATCCTAGTATATGCAATTTCCTTCCAAGTTAATGCGACTTCCCCAACTTACAGCTGGCAGGTAAGACAAGTATGTAAGATGATTACTGTGAGCTTGTGTGAATGGGGCGTTCCCAAGTCTTCTTTTTCCTTCTACAAAATGTTCTCTAAGGTTCTCTAATCAGATAATGGTATTAGAAAGGGCGTCAGCTAATATGTTAACAGTAACGCATAATTGTTCCACATTCTTGTTAGGAGGTGATGAAATAAGAAGCAGAATGATATAAAAAGTGAAGACATCGAGGAGATGGTGACGTTTGTGTGAATTTTGCGAAAAGGATTGATTATGATTTGTCACAAGCTAAGTTTAGTTGCGGTAATGAAATGTCGTGATTATCGTAACTGGATATGAACACAGGAACACTGCAATAGCCTCCCAGAGGTTGTCGTGCAGATAGAACTTCAGAAGTTCAAGCGAAGATGCAAGGCATTGCTACCATAGTACAATTCAACTTGTATATTAATGTTTTACTCAGATTTATTATTTATCATTTCTTTGTTAATTATATCCGTTTTTCCAATAACTGATCTCCTCTAATAACTGATTTCCTATTACCTTCCGTTATTTCTTTCGAATGAACATCATGTTCTTTGCTGGGCTTGTTCCATATGAATAGGGTTCATCTTCTGAATAATAATAATAATAATAATAATAATTGCAAGTATGTTTATGTTAGTTATGAAGACTCACAGTGCCTGTATTCTGTAGAAATGTTATATTTCAGAGCGGAAATGAAAGTATGTACTGACGAAACTCTCCTTCATCATCATCATCATCATCATCAACTCCAGGGCCGTGTAACGCAAAGGGCTTCTGTGAAATTCCACTACTCAATTTGCTACTGCTGCCAAGATATGCGGATAAACTACCTTGCATACTTAGTTAAAATTCTCTCTCTCTCTCTCTCTCTCTCTCTCTCTCTCTCTCTCTCTCTCTCCAGGTTATCACAATCAAAATCATTCCCATGAAAGAATCACAAGTACAGAAGAAATAAGTCAAATATTCAAAACGATGATTTTTCCAAGCTTCCCTTTTCCACCTGATTTAGAAGGAAGTGATTGCTTTTACTAATTCTCCCTTGTTCAAGGGTTCCGAGTGATTGACCTCGGATCATAGAGAGCCGGGAAGTGTCCTGTGAAGTCCGAATTAAAAAGGAGGTAATCCTTCATAGCCTGAATTAAAAAAAGAAATCTATAAATCTTTGTCGCGTTAAAAAGACGGCGAACTGGCGTTGAGTTGTTGGTGGGTTGAATTGTCACAGTGTTTTGTATTTTTTCATTTTTATCATAGATTTTTCGAGGGGAGGTTTAGTTACAGGTTTTAGATTTTTACATAATTTAGGTAACAAATGTTACAGGTTTTAGAATTTGACGTAAATTAGGGAACAAATGTTACAGGTTTTAGAATTTGACATAATTTAGGTAACAAATGTTGCAGGGTTTAGAATTTGAAGCAAATTTGGTTACAGGTTTTAAAATTTGACGTAAATTAGGTAACAAATGTTACAGGTTTTAGGATTTGACGTAAATTTGGTTACATGTTTTAGAATTTGATGTAAATTAAGTAACAAATGTTACAGGTTTTAGAATTTGACATAAATTAAGGACAAATGTTACAGGTTTTAGAATTTGATGTAAATTTGGTCGCAAGTTGTATAATTTGACGTAAATTTGGTTACGGGTTTAAGAATTTAACGTAAATTTGGTAACAGGATTTTTAATTTGTCGTAAATTTGGTTACAGGTTCTAGAATTTGCGTAAATTCGTTACAGGTTTTATAATTTGACGTAAATTCGGTTACAGGTACTAGAATTTGACAGATTTGGTCAAAAGTTTCAGAATTTGACGTAAATTTGGTTACAGGTTATAGTACTTGACGCAAATTACGTCACAATTTTCAGAATTTGGCGTAAATTTGGTTACATGGCTTAGAATTCGACGTAAATTGTGTTACAAGTTTTAGAATTTAACGTAGAATTCGTGACAGATTTTAAAATTTTACGCAAATTACGTCACAATTTTCAAAATTTGATGTAATTTGGGTTTAAGGTTTTTGAATTTGCTGTTTCATCTCTTCATTGTTCGTATTATTTTCTTGAAAATTAACTCATTTACGACGCATGCATCAAATAATTTAATACCGGCCATTTGAGAACCTTGTGATATGACAGATTAAACTCTCATATCATAATAATTTTGAAAATGGGGGAGCCTTGTCGAGGTGTGACGTCGTTTATAAAAAATTCATAAAACATTCTCTCTCTCTCTCTCTCTCTCTCTCTCTCTCTCTCTCTCTCTCATGGCTGGTACAAAAACTTAGTCTCCGTTAGTTTTTGTTGTGTATGCGTGCGCGCGCGCTTGTGTGTGTGTGGATGTCCGTGCGTTAGGTCAGGTGTGGGTTGGAGAGATGGGTCTTTTGGCTTAAAATATATGATGATTCCAAGGCCAAGCGCGAACCCTTTGAATTTGGTGTATTATATAAAATTACGATGGATAGGTACCGTAACAAAGGAAATCTATAAACGATCTTTCATCGGATATTTTCTAACGCAACAACTGTTTATACTGTATGCTACATATACGTAAACAAAAATTCTATAAAAACAATCTTTTTTTGTTGTTGTTTTTTTAGTGTATTTGTTCCTAGTAATGCAGTAAATTTGGCGGTTAACATTACGATATTTCATATGTTTATATTTTGAATTATGGTTTTGTAAATATTTCATAACGAATTCATTTCCTTTTATAAAAATATGGTTTTATACCTAACTGAAAAAATCAAGGTTTACATAAAACTTCTCATACACTTCTTATACAATCCACTATCTTCGCAAAATTTCTGTTATCATTTCACCCACTTCTCTCAAACTATCAAATTCATGAGGGAGAATATTCCCTTGCCATAACAACAATGCTTCAAGTTAAAAGCCCTTAGAAATAAAAAAAAAAAAAAAAATAGGAGAAGAAGAAAGAAAAATACCAAACAATTCTTCAGGAGAGTGAGCACTGACATTAAATCAATACGTAGCCTTTGTTGGCACAGCGCATTCACAGCGATAGGAGCTCAAAGTTGAAATAGTAATGCTCCGTTAACTCGGCCAGTTGATACGTCTTTGACTAAAGAGGAACGAGGAGGGGGTGGGGGTGGGTGGGGGTTAGGGACGGCTTCGGGTAAATATGATTGGCATATGTTGATCTTTGCAGTTCGCAGAAGAGGAGTCGAGCAGCTTTGCCCGTGACGCAATGTTCTCTTTCTTTACGGCATTTTAATCTTCTGATTATTCTCTCTCTCTCTCTCTCTCTCTCTCTCTCTCTGTTTAGGCCAAGAAAGGAACTCGTGAATACTTGGTTGTTCCAACTTCGGATTAGTCTTTATTCTCTCTTTTTATTTTCTCGTTTTTTTTCTGTTTTGACCAAGAAAGGGAATCGTGAATACTTGCTGAATACACTTTACATTTTCAGCTGTGTGGTAAAAGTAGATCTTGAATGTATGGGAATACATTAAAAAAAAATCTACATTTATGAACTTGACTCTCAATTTTTTATCTGTTTTGACCAAGAAAATGAATCGTGAATGCATGCTTGATTACACTTTACATTTTCAGCTGTGTGCCAAAAGTAGAGACTTGTATGTAAGAGAATACGCATTCACATTACCATCTACATTTATGAACCGTCTAATAACTCAGCGCCTCTCTTTTTGTACTCGAATTCCTTTGTCAAGTAACACTTTAGATTTTGCCACAAGTGAAAGGTGCAAGCTATTGGAAGCTAAACTGTTTGTATTGTATTGCCCGTGCTTTGTACATTCCATGTTATTACTATTATTATTGAATAAAAATAGAAATGACTTGAAAAACAAGGCATTTATTAGGGAAAAAGAAACAGACGTGAGAAAGGTTATCCATCTGGGCTCGCTCTATTTTAAAAATTGCCTGAACCACTTGTCGAGTCCCAGTACGTCTTACTTGAAAAGGTAAAGATGCTTATAAGTCACATAATCTTGGTCGATGTCATTTTTAAAGACATGTATTTGGTCTTTTGTACGAACTTTTATTCTGGTAAGGCATATCAGTACTTGTTTTTATCCATCATTAGACAAATTTTCTTTTCATGTACATGTTAGAGATTTGTTTATTAAGGCCACGATTCTTGATAAAAAAAAACAAGAAACTATTTATGATTTAGGGAAGCTTTACGAATAGAGGGAGACAACTTTCATGCAAGTATAAGATAAGAATTCTTCACAGAGACTATAACTCGTCAAATTCATTCAGTAGCCTTCTTCCAGTTGATAAGAGTACATGTACTAATGAAAATTTAAACTATTTGGTGACCTTGACGCTTGACCTTAAAGGCCAAACGTGTTAAAGACACAAACGCCGAGAATCTTTGATCTTGACCATTACACATTCTAGGTTATATTGTTCAAACGTAATTATAAGCGAATTACTACTATAATTTATGAATATGAAAGTGATACCACAAAGACAAAGCTGCTATACTGTACATCACTGACCTTAACTGTTTGATATATATATATATATATATATATATATATATATATATATATATATATATATATATATATATATATATATATATGTGTGTGTGTGTGTGTGTGTGTGTGTGTGTGTGTGTGTGTGTGTATACTGTATAATATATGTATGGGTGAAGTACCTCTTCTGTAGAGAGTCATGCACGAAACACCAATGTACAGATGGTCTTTTAGTAATAGTGTCCTTATAAATACTCATTTGAGGAAGAAACACACACAGAGAGAGAGAGAGAGAGAGAGAGAGAGAGAGAGAGAGAGAGAGAGAGAGAGAATATGAATGAAGTTAAAAGACGAAGGAGTCAAGAAAGGCTCTCAGCGAGGAAATCCCAAAGAAAAGAAGAAGAAGAAGAAGAAGAAGAAGATGTTTCAGGCCACCGCGGGAAAGATATTTTATGGGACACGTCGAGAACCCGGCGGTATGTCACAACTTCTGAACGATCCCTTCTCGACCCTCTATAACGAGCGGGGCATATGTTGTCAACTTCTACCGAATGGGGATCTGGGTCACGTTCCTCAAAGGTAAAGATATTTAAGAGGCAAAAGAGGGGAAAAGGAAAAGGAGGGGGAACGTTCGTCGGACGAGGGGAGAAAAGATTGTGTGCTCCCATAAAGCACAGCCTGGGCAAGGAAGCTATTGTGCCAGAGAGGGAATAAATGATCTGTTGCAAGATGGGATGTGATGGAGTTGGAGATTGCCGAAGGCTTGAACGAATGGCGTATCCCAAGTTTATTCTAAAGGTGGTGATAATACGGAATGAAAGACGAGCCGTTTTCTTTTGTATTATGTTATCACCCTTTTGAATGTTTATTCATGCAATTTTTTTTTATTGCATCCTTCTCTCGTTCATTAGCTGGTTGCGACCTGCATTCATTTGTACAAAATATTGAGCAATACTTATTTATACCTATTTATAAATTTTAACATTCAATTCAAAATTGCGAATAACAGGGTAATCTTATTAATTTTACAACAGTTTTTTTGTTTTGTTTTCAACAATATTTTACAATCACCCCTGACTTCTTTCCATTTGGCCTTATTCAATTATATCATTTAATTAGATCAGTTTTCCTCAAAATTCTCTCCTTTTTTTCAAGTGTTGTATTAGGACCTCTTTCCTGTATTTGGTACAAGAGGCTGTGTCACTGTATTAGGGCTGTGGCAAAGCCCGGAAGGGGTTTAGCTGGGAATGGTAAATCCTACCAGAAAAGAAAGCACTGTGGGTAACTATAGAGAAAGATACTTTCTCAAGCTATTTTCATTCATTTGTTTCGTTAGCAAACATAACAAAAAGGATATTTATTGCTACTAGGACATCATCATTCACATCACTTTCCTAGAGCAGCTGGAGACTAAAGCAATAATAATAATAATAACAGTAATTCCTTTCAGCTCAAGTCTTAACAAATTTATTCCATTTTTCAACCGAGTTAAAAACATCGCAAAATGCAGTGGAAATTCATGAGGACCGTTCCAATATTTATAATTTTCACTAATTTACTGATCAACTCTCTCGCAAGGCACGTTATTTCCCAGTGTTTTAGGATAATAATAAAACTATTTAATAAAAAAACAGAAATTTGAACTGGTGGTTACCATGGGTGAAATAAATCGATATACTTCGTCGTTCGAATATTCCAATGCGTCTTTATCATAGAAAGCCCAAACATTTACAGCGGGCCGATTGTCAGAAAAGCCATTAACCCTGGTCGCATCCGCCATATTTCGAATTCAGGTATGACCAGACATACACAGGATATGCAAATCGGCCCCGACTCGTCGAGAATAAGCCACGAGATGGAGATCAGAGCATTTCGTGCTCATTTTGGGGGGGAAAAAGCGAAACCACTTAGCATTTAAATGAAGTGCATTGCCTCCAGTATATAATTCCACGCTCTCACTATTTTGACGCCTTTTTTTGTGGTCATCTCCTAGTCGTGGATTGGAGGGGGGTGGGGGGAGGGAGGGTGATGATGTTTGCGATGAAAATTCGCCGTAATGGAGGTCATTGTTGGAAGCATTCCGGATGAAAGAAAAGCTTCCCCCCCCCCACCCCACCTGTTTCCCCCATCCCCCCTCTTTTTGGTCCTACCAAATGATGCAGGGAGGCGAAATAGCTTTTGCTATTTGGAATGACTTAGTGCTCTGGAATTTAGAGTTCCCTTGGGAATGGGAAGTTCTCAGGTTATTTGGGAAATGATTAATTTTTTTTCTATAGAATGTAAGCTTCAGCAGTAACAAACGCGTGTATCAAGGAGCATACAAAGCCTCACATATAATACCGACACAAACACACATGCACACACACATATAAATAAATAAAAATATACATATATGTGTGTGTGTGTTTTGTGTGTATGTATATATATAAAGTATATATATGCATATGTACGTATGTGTGTGTGTGTTTGTATAATGCCAGATACAATCAACTCACCGAAGAGGTAGCCCTAAATTCGCAGTAAACTTCGGTATAAGCTTTGTATGGCAATGACTAAGTCTTTCATACTCATGCCCTGTCGCCTTGCTGACCCAGTCACGAAAATAACCTTCTGTGTCTTACGGTCGACAGATATTGGAGAGACTTTTACTTCTAAAGGAAAAATCTTCCTCAAACAAACCATTTTTGTTAGGCACTATTAGAATAATGTAGGTGTGGGGGTGCTTGTTTGTGTGTGTGTACCTGTGTGATTAGGCGGGGGTCAATAAAGTTGAAAATATCGTGAATTTTGTTACAATGAAGTTCTTCATTGGAGGGGTGGGTAGAGCTCTCGGCTAGCACGCTGTTGGCCCAGCGTTCGACTCTCCGACCGGCCAATGAAGAATTAGAGGAATTTATTTCTGGTGATAGAAATTCATTTCTCGTCATAATGTGGTTCGGATGCCACAATAAGCTGTAGGTCCCGTTGCTAGGTAACCAGTTGGTTCTTAGCCACGTAAAATAAATCTGATCCTTCGGGCCAGCCCTAGGAGAGCTGTTAATCAGCTCAGTGGTCTGGTTAAACTAAGATATACTTAACTTCTGTTGCAGTGAATTTCCTTAAAAATTATCTGGCATTGTCGTAAATCATAAACTTCGTGAAAACGAATCTCTTCATTGAAAATCATCAGAATATTTTTTCCTTCTTTGGAAAAAAGGAAAGGCCCTGAAACCCCTGCGTAGCCTAGTCCGAAGGAAAAGACGCTTAAACGGGGAGGGAAAACGACTAGGGCCTCTCACCGAAGCATGTGATAAAGGAGCCTCTTAAAAAATATCAGTTTATATTACTCGTTGTGAGCGTGAACCCACCATAATTGGATAACGATTTTTTTTAGAGAAAATTTTCAGGTCACACTGAAATACCTTCTGGAAACAATGACAACTATACGATATCTATTGTTCTTGAACTGCAGTTGACCGCAGAAAAAGAGAAATAAAACAACTTGCATAAAATGTATAATGAAATTTATACCTTAAAAAGACGCTACTGAGTCACTGAATATTTCCAATACAAAAAATCCCAAATACTTCAAACATCACGATTTTTAAAGCCATTTTATTGCTACTTTTTTTTAAAGTACATTGAGGAATGAAGATGTATGTTTTAAAACAAAAATTAAATAGGTTTAAAAAATAATACTGTAATAGTAATAAAATTGCGCAAACACACATATATATGTATATATACTGTATATATAAATATATATATTTTTTTATATGTATATATATATATATATATATGTATTTATATACAGTATATATGTATGAATATTTTATATATGTGCATATAAATATGTGAGTGTGTGTGCAATTTGATGACTATTACAGAATTATTTTTTAAACGTATTTAATATTTTTGTAATAACAGACATCTTCATTCCTCAGCGAACTTTAAAAAAAAAAGTATCAATAAAATGGTTTAAAAATCGTGATCCGAGTAAAATTAGAGATAATAACAGATAAAGATAAAAAAGGGCATAATACTCTTGTAATAATTTCCGAGGAAAAAAATAATATTTGAATTATATAAAGAAAAACTTGGTTTCTCCTACAGCTGAATCTTTTAATGACATTCGATTCTCTAACTTATTTTAGTTAATTTTGTAATTCTAACAATCAGACAGTAAAGACTCAAAGAGAGAGAGAGAGAGAGAGAGAGAGAGAGAGAGAGGATCTCTTCACTTTACCACTTTATTGTTTTGATAAAGATTTTTTTTAATACCATTTCGTAAAGAACTACCTTCGATCATATGACTGAACTGCAGTACTTCCAATCCAGTGCAGGACATAAATTCAGTTCTCCATCTCTTTGGTTAACGAATGGCAATTCCCGCCCGCTTATTCCTTGCTGTCTTTAATTCGAGATCCATTTAGTTTGGTCTGATCCCTTTCCAATCTACTTCAAACACCTTTGTGAACATTTGATCTCAAGATAATCCTCTTCAATCTCATGCCCTCGGAATCACTTACGGCTCCGTTTTCTACAGCCTCAATTCAAATGTACTCCCTTACGTGCCATTAAACTTTTCACTCCATTTCCCTGGTGAACATTTTCATCTCTCTCTCTCTCTCTCTCTCTCTCTCTCTCTCTCTCTCTCTCTCTCTCTCTCTCTCTCTCTCTCTCTAAGAACATCACTGCCTATCACTAATGATTTCCGTGTCGTTCTACAAACCTCCATGTTCGAGGATTCGTGACGATTCGTGATAGTTCGGTAATGAGTCATTCGAACCCCTCTTTTCGAACGCGGTTCGTCCGCGTCCCCTTTCTCCCTCTTTCCTCAGCCGTTCGTCCTTAGTTTTCCTTCTCTTCCCCTCAATTCCCCTCATTTTCCCTCCGTTCCTTACCTCGCCCTCGGCCGTTTATCGTGATGAAGAGAGAGAGGGGGGAGAATTAATGTCTCGTAAAGTAATCAGTAATTGAAGATATTCCAGACCACTCGACGACTCGCACTTAAATATTTAAGGGAATTTGGGGAATTCACTCTACCGGGGACGTTTATGGCTCCGACGTTTTGTAAGTTATTATTGGCTATCAATACGAGTCACCTGCATGTTAATTTTTTTATATATACGGAATTTTTGAAAGCGCGAGCTATATATCGCTAGTTGTTGGAAATCTTTTAAATATCTGGTGATTTAATTCGATTGGTCGGAAGTGAAGCAGTAAAATTTACTGAATAATTACAGGGAGAATATATATATTATGTTGTAAACAAAATGAAATCCAAGATCAAGACTGGTAAAACATATATATATATATATATATATATATATATATATATATATATATATATATATATATATATATTTATATATATGTATATATATATACATATATATATATATATATACATTTATGTCTATACATCTACTGGTATATATATATATATATATATATATATATATATATATATATATATATATATATATATATATATATATATATATATATATATATATATATATATATATGTGTGTGTGTGTGTGTGTGTGTGTGTGTGTGTATTATATATATATATATATATATATATATATATATATATATATATATATATATATATATATATATATATATATATATATATATATATATATATATATATATATATATATAAATATATATGTATATATATATGTTTGTATATATAATATATATGTATATATATTAAGATGTATATAACATTATATATATATATATATATATATATATATATATATATATATGTGTATGTGTGTGTGTGTGTGTGTGTGTGTGTGTGTGTGTGTGTGAGTGCCTGTGTCTTTGAGATCATGGGTGCGTGTGAATGTGGGCGTGGTCTTCTGCCTGTGCGTTCTAGACGGAACCAGAAAAAAAGGGATTAAAAAAAATGCGAAAAGCAACATCAGTCATAGCCAAGACACCTAAATTGCCCTCATCACCTGGGGAAATACGAAGCCTGGATTTACCTGTGGATTATGCAGTGAAAATGTCATTAGATCAGCCTGTGGCACTTAGCGTTATAGAGTCACTTCCTAACCGTTTGTTGATGGCCGATGCTGTCAATCAAAGCTAAATGGTTATTCCCACCCTTTTTATTTCGGTCCCGCAGCTGTCTTTCCAAATAATGGGTTGCCTCGATGGTTTTGTCATATATTATTCCGAATTACCTTCGGTAAAATACATGCTTTTGGCCCGGTCCCATTTCCCAAGCTTCCGGTGAATTTGGGCTCTGTTTTTTTTTTTTTTTTTTTAGTTTCAGTTTTCGCTAATGGAATCGCATGATGGAGCAAGTGAATAGATTTCATTGGAATTGTCTTTTTTTTTTTATTTGTCCTGAAAATAAAATATTTTCCAAATAAAAGGTGGATGAATAGATATTCATCGTACTTACAAGTATATATGTATATGTATATGTATATATATATATATATATATATATATATATATATATATATATATATATATATATGTGTGTGTGTGTGTAGTATAAATTTGTATTATCTATTTTTCGTTTTTGTGTTTTGAAAGTACAATATTTCCAAATAAAAGGCAGAAGTCTGATGATAAGATGTTCATTATACTTACGTCTTTTATTTAACAATTATTTTATTTTCAGAACGAATAATTGAACAACATCAACAAAAAAAACAAGTAACATGTGCATACTTACCTAACTTTGTGAGTTAAGTTAATAAGGGCTACACTTTTGCCTTCTCAGTGTTCACCATCCTTAATAATTACTTTCAAAGCAAAGAGTAGATAGTACTGAGAACAATTATCTTTTTTAAAAAAACATTACCCCCTAAGATGCGATATTTATATTCATGTGTGAATTTCTTGGAGAAAGTTATGGCTGGAGAAACAAATCCACAGTTAAGTATGGGTACATATATTTAGAAATAAATCTGTACTCATAAATAACTGTGGATTTGTTTCTCCATTTCCAGACTTATGTAACCATGAGTGTTTTTTTATGCAATGGTTGCTATGGTAACTTTTCAAGCGCGCCTTGAATGAATATTATAGTAATGAATAATATATAGTTTTCAAATGGCATTCATCCTATATAGCTTTGGCAAAAGGATTTCGCGTTACACAGCCCTTGGAATAATTTGTTATTACTGTTCTAAGCAACATTCGGATATAACCATTTATTATTATAACTTCTTATCCCATGCATCTTAATTGTGTGTTCTGTATTGTTTTGGCACTGTTCATCTCTGTATATGGCCCTGAGCTGAGATAAAGGATATTATTATTGTTAGTTTCAGTCAGTGAACTCTATTACCCCAGTCAGTCTAAATGAAGATTCACTTCAGAAAAAACTGTTCCCATTTTTGCTTGTCCTTGACATCCACTGAATAAAATAAAGAAACCTATGTATAAAACAAAATATAAAAAAAAAAAAACTTAAAGGACTTTCGTCCACAAATGTGACAAGGGGAAAGACGCGAGACGGGAATTTTGCAAAAAAAAATAATAAATAAATAAATACAATAAACTAAAAAAAAATAAGCAACCATTGCATGAATAACCAATGGAGAACGGAAAGAGCCATGAGACTGCAAAACTTGACCAACTAAGGGAAAGGCAAACGGGAATGAATGTTGCCGATATCGATTGCCGAAGGGGTTGGACGTTTATTTGTTAAAGCAATGTCGACGGGGTAAAAGGAATCGTAAAAGAGATTTATATGGGCGGAATGGGTGAGCGCAGAAAGAAGTATATGGAATCACATTCGGTATTTTATTTGCTTTCCTGGCTATTATCAATCGCATTTGCAACCGGACGTAGCTCTTCAGTTGTTTGCCATGCGTTATAATGGAAAGGAATAATGTTATTGAGAGATATTTTGAGCGTCATATCGTATGGTGGATGCGTCTCTTAGTCTGACAGTCTTCAAATAGTTCGGAGACCATTGCAGTTATATTTGAATGCTGAGGTTATGGTTTTCTCTACCTGGTTTAAAATTATTATGAGAATTATAGTTTAAATTGTTTTGGAAATGCAAAGACGGTTTTTAGATTATCTCTTATCCAGCGGAAGTCTGTTAATGGTCAGGGATTTACGGGAAACTATTTATTCTTGTCGAGTGATAAGTCATTTATTGGGGGAAGAAGTTTATGTACGTATTTTGAGGATCTTTCTTTGCAATGTTATTGATTTGTTTTAAAAAACTAACATAACGTAATTTATTGCATTGTGGTGTAAAATATAACTAAATAATTAAATATATATATTTGGTAACATGAATATATTCAGCATTTTTCCAGATATATCTCTTGGTCACTAGTTCTTACATTTCCATCCAAATCCTAGAATTCTTTCATTTTTTTCAGTCACAAAGAGGCTGACTTCTCTCCTTGCGGGGTTGATCTCCATTTATCTATTCCTACTTCCATGCACATCCTTCACAGAAAAAGGAAAGGAGCAAAAAAGAAAGAGGAAAGCAAGAAAAACAAAAAAAGAATGAATTCTCTCTTATTATAGGTCTTTATTGCTATTTTTTTAGCGCTTAAAACACCGCGTGAATTAGAATTTAAGCTCAGAATTCCGTTTACTGAATCAAGCTTCATTATTATCTATTTGTCATTGAAATTACTATCGATTTATGACAAATTTGTTTATACAATTGTTTTATTAAGATATAATCACAAAGAGAAATAGAAAAATTATTTAAACGCTTTCATGTTGAATAAACACGAACAATGGTGAATTCAAACAATAACTTCAGAAACACACAAAAACAAAAGAAGCGCGCCACACACAATCACACCACAGAGGAAGAAAATGACGTTACCACACCGAATGATATCCTACCAGCCATAACCATTCTGAAGGACGTGCCAGAAGGAATCCCACGCTCCATCCTTTTTCCATCCTACGGAGTCCCGGACCCTCGTCTCAACCTCCTCCTCCTCCTCCTCCTCCTCCTCCTCCTCTTCCTCTTCCTCTTCCTCTTCCTTCTCCTCCTCTTCCATCTCCTCCTCCTCAACCTGCTCCTCCTACTTCTCTTTCTCCTCCTCCTCCTCTTCTACCTCCTCCTCTTTCTCCTCCTCCTCCTCCTCCTCCTCCTCCTCCTACCCTCCTACTCCTCCTCCTCCTCCTCCTCCTCCTCCTCTTTCTTCAGCAGCAACCCTTCGTTAATGCAATTGGGGTCCGTTAGCATTATGACATTTGGCCCTCCGATTCCCTGTCTCGTCTCGTCCATCACAGATGCCAGGGTCTATCACCGCCCGTTTCCCCATCGAAAAAGATTTGAGTGGTCTTCAAGGTCCGTCTCTCTCTCTCTCTCTCTCTCTCTCTCTCTCTCTCTCTCTCTCTCTCTCTCTCTCTTTCAAGTCTCTAACTTTGGACTTGTTTGTTTTGTTTTTTGCAATGTTGCTGGCGACTCTTTAGTTCTTTTGTCTGCTTTTGTTTGTTTTCGATGATTTCTTTTTTTTGTGTTTGGCTTCCTTGCTTTTGCTTGTGACATTTTGTTGTTATTGTTATGTTTGCTTGGAAAAGAATGTCATTTATGATGTAGAGTGACCTGAATGGTAGTGATTCAGTTTGTTTTTTCTCTTTCCGTTCATTGATGTGGTGTCAAGTGTTATGTCCTGTTTATTTATATATATATATATATATATATATATATATATATATATATATATATATATATATATATATATATATATATGTGTGTGTGTGTGTGTGTGTGTGTGTATATATATATATATATATATATATATATATATATATATATATATATATATATATATATATATATGTATGTATATGTGTATGTATGTATGTATATGTGTATATATATATATGTGTGTGTGTGTGTGTGTGTAAAATTCGTTTTCTCTGAAATCTATTTACCTGTTGTTCTATTTATCAATATACAAATGAAATATTTATTTAGAAAAAAATAATGGTGGCAGGCAGGTAACATTTAAATGAGAATTTAATCGGATAAAAAAAAGCAATTTCACTTGATATTAAATCTCAGGAAAATTAAAATACACTCTTGAGAATGTCAGCTAAGCTAATAATATTAATAATCCTTCTGCCTCCTGTTCATAAATACCTTAAGTGTGAGTTTTTTTTTTTTATCATTTCTCTCAGGCAAGGAAATCTCAATCCCTAATCATATGTGAAATACATGCATTATCAGGTTACTCTAGCGTTACATCATAGCATAAGTTATTCTTGATCACTAAAGTACCCTGAACCTTTGCAACTGAAAGCTACAATGACTTCATCTTTTATTATTTTTATTATTCAGAAGATGAACCGTATTCGTATAGAGCAAGCCCACAGGGACCATTGACTTGAAATTCAAGCTTACAAAGTATACCCTGGTTTAACCAGACCACTGAGCTGATTAACAGCTCTCATAGGGCTGGCCCGAAGGATTAGATTTATTTTACGTAGCTAAGAACCAATTGGTTACCTAGCAACGGGATCTACAGCTTATTGTGGAATCCGAACCACATTATAGCTAGAAATGAATTTCTGTCACCAGAAATAAATTCCTCTTATTCTTCATTGGTCGGTCGGAGATTCGAACTCGCGGCCAGGAGAGTGCTAGCTGAGAACGGAACCCATTTACCCAACGAGGAACTGAATATGGTGTTCACTAGAAAGAAATAAGAGGAGGTAAAGGAAAATGCAGAAAAAAGAGATCTCACTTATTAAAAAAGAAAAACTAATTCAACAAATTAATAAATAGATAAAAATGCAAGGAGAATTATATTAGGGTTCTCACATATGTTTTTCTTGCCATGCCGACTGAGATACTTTTATTATGGTTAATACCATTACTCATTACCATAAGCCTGGAAATGCAGAATTTACTATTGCACAGTTGTGTACACATCGTAGATATGGAAAAGGTCCTCAGCTGGGTATATATGCATCTTACGTTCTTCCTTACAGATGCAGTATGCTAGTATGCATAGTGGAGGGGTTTTGTTTGGGCATAGAAAACACCATTTTATTTCTATTTAGTAATTTTTTTTTTATTTTAGCTATTAGAAGCCTTTTCCACGTTTGAAGTTGTAATACACTTGAGCAGATCAGATTGTCATGAAATTGTTCGCATCATTTAGTTATTAATATTTTCATTACGTCAATCTAACATAAAATAATTTTGCCAAAAATGACTACTTCGAAATTCAAGAACCGTTACATTTTTTTTTCCTATCTCTCCGATTCCACAGAATATCTAAAGTCCGCCACGATATTCCACCTAAATTCCTCCTCGATAACATTTCATACGAGGTTCCAAAGAGAGAGAGAGAGGGAGAGAGAGAGAGAGAGAGAGAGAGAGAGAGAGAGAGAGAGAGAGAGAGAGAGAGAGAGAGACGCGGCCATTGGAAGAGACGAATCACCCTGAGGTTCCGCGCGGCGCATTGTTCTTGAATTACACACGGCGTCCCTTTTCCATTGGGAAAGTGTAAATGTAGAATGACCTGCCATTCCCCGCTCCCCTCCCCTCCGCCCCCTTTTCAAGGGTCGTTGGAAAAATCCCCTTCGGATTCCCGTCGTCTTCGGACTCCGCGGAAGCTATGTTCCCGTCGCGTGGCCATTTGTTTTTGGATGAAATATCGCCCTCTTCCCATTTTACGAGAGGGCATTCCTTTGATGACAGGACATCTGAGAGAAAGAGAACCAATGGCTAATGTCCCGCCGCTCTTCATGGGGTCCAGTCTGTGTGTCAGCCCCGCTCCCGGAAGTGGTGTGGTCTCTCGGGTGTTATGTCATTCCATTTCGCCTTTTTAAAAAATTTGCTTCCTTTTCGGCGACGAGAATTGCTTTTTATAAAGTCGAGGTTTTGGGTAAGTTCTTTTGATGTTATTTTATAATGTAATTGTAATAGCCACAGTGCCTTCTTGACTTCTCGAATTCTTCGCGGTTTTTGGATACGCTCGTCGCTACAAAGCCTTAGGTCCAAGTGCAAGAAATATGAAGTAATTATGATGTCCCATAATCACCACGAGGTCACCTTGCCGACCTGACCACAATGATTATAGAAGACTGTAATTTTAAAGGTATTTTTTAAAAATTTGCTTTCTTGGCAACGAGAATTACGTTTTATAAAGCCAAGGGTTGGATAAGGCCTTTTGATAGTATTCACAATAGTTTTAGACGATTATAGAAAAAAGTAATTTTAAAGGTTTTTAAAAATTTGCTTTCTTTACAGGGGACGAGAATTACGTTCTATAAAGCCGACGTTGGGTAAGTACTTCTGATATTATTGACAATAGTTTTAGATGATTATAGAAAAACAGTGACGGTAAAGGGAGCTTGAACTATAATAGCGTCACGGACTGGATCCCTAAACTTTGAATAAGCATCACCAGAGGCCAGTGAGTGGTCTGCGACCCATCTCACTGTCAGCAGAAATTTCCATTATAGGTCAGGGGATGGACACAGCACCGAAGCTCCCCGCCCCCTCCCCTTCTCAAATCCCAAACACTGAACGTAGGATTAACCCCATACACCTCACTCGAAGACCTCCCCTTTTCCGCCCCAGACCTATACAGGATTATTCCTGGATCTGCACACATACCCTCGTGAAAGCTACGAGATCCGTAATGACTGCGCCTGCGCGCTAGTCTAAACTAAGGTCGGGTCGGGAGACGGAAGGGTCACCTAACGAACCATCCGTAGCTATTTGTCCTGGCGATCGATCTCGATGGCGGCCGGTGTTGGCAGATAATCAAGTTCCTGTTTGCATAAAGGGTCGCCTCCTGCCCCTCCTCCAGCCTATATAGCTCGTGTAGGTCGTTTGGGGAATTTTCATTACACCAAACTCTCAGGAATTTCCCCTGACGACAAAGAGGGGAACCTGAGGTCGACTGTAGGCCTAAAGAAAGTCCTTTCATCTCTCTGAGATTTCTTGCGTTTTTTGGCCTTTTTACCTTGGAGAAAAATTGGATGATTTATTTATTCATTTATCTGTTTATTTATTCACCTTTGGTTTTTACTACTTTGCATGTCATGGGACGTATGCAAAAAAAAAAAAATGCTAGATATAAATTCATATTTTAGCAAAGTCTCCGGATATAGTTTTGATTCTTTTGGAAAATATACATCTCTTATGTGACGATGACATTTATATATTTTACTCATGAAACTAGCATCCCGTACTGTACCCTCTGTCATCGAGTCTCTAAGGAAAAATGAATATAAACTTTAAAAGATAACAATGAAAACATGCAGAAAAAGTGCCGAGCAAAATAAGTAAATCTTGAAATATGTAGTAGAGTAAAATATAAAGTCAGTTTTTCCTAGCACATGTAAAGAAAAAAAACGATAGAGCATATAATCATATCTTTCTGGTCTTATATCAATCTGTTTACCACCTGTCTGTCTATCTATCTATCCATCTATCTGTCTATTCACAAACGCTAGAAAAGAGCTTCGACAAAAACTTGAAAGAGAAAATGTTTTAACCATGTCTCCAAACCCTTACCCTTTTTTAAGAAACGTAATGTTATGGATGTATACATGTATGGATGATGACTTTCTTGCACAAAAGTAAGTAGTGAAATTGTGATGGCTTAGAGTCTGAATGCTGTTAGTACAGTTTATTCGTTGCTAAAATATAATGTTTTTATAAGGAACATTATCTGTAGGTTTATAATATCAACTTAAACATAGTTAGAATTAATATATTCTGATTCACAAACAGGAGTCACACGTTTTTTTTTTTACATTTCCCATAGAGTTCAACGAACTGTAATGATTGATGCCTAGCAATGAAGAATGCATATAATAATTTTCGACACTAATGACGCCAAATGACTCTGTATGAAAGAAATGTTCATCTCGTCACATACATCCACTGCCTGCAACCGTTATGCATTGTTGCAAGTTACAAAAGTCCCTTTGCAGCCGCAACAATGTTAGTGAAATACTGGAGGAGGGGGGGGAGGAGGAGGAGGAGGAGGAGGAGGAGGAGGAAGGCCGGGATGAAATTGGCCTCAATTGTCGTATTGATTATATAGATGCGCCTTCGTGTAATAAGGAAGAGGATCTACGACCGTCCATTCGATCCTAAATAACAATTTTCTCCTGTACGAATCTAATTAACAATTATTTAGACTTCCCACTCGTAATGGACCACATCACGCTTTTGTTACTTAATGACGTCATAAATACATTGAGCGTGATTGCGTTGTCCGTGGGGATTAAAAGAAGGATTTTTTCGAGCGCCGGCTACGAGGGAGTACAGTCTAACGTTAATGATACCGTAATTACGAGTATTATTGTTATCAATGTCGTAATGATCGCCAGGAGAAGAGTATGGACTGAAATAATTCACGTTTATTTCATGATTATTCCTAAGAGAGCTTTCAGTTATTTTAAAAGGAAGAGCAATAGGGAATTACTTTTTGTACTTTTACACCGAAGTACTCAGAGGATGGAAACGCACGAGATTTGTAAAAGTAAAAATGACAAAAAGTTTAACTAAAAAGAAATTTCATTTTTTTCCAACAGAGGTATAAAAAGAAAAGTCGACAGATAAAAATTTTTATCTAAAAATAAAGATAATTTTCAACGTTTCCTGATTCTTCTCTTCAATGCAACAAAAAAAATTCCTTTTTTCACAATACGAAAAGAAGAAATAATGGTCGCGATGTAGTGTCAGTTATTGTTAAAACACTAATAGGAACAAAAACCAAGAAAAAGGTTTATTGTCCCACAAATGCTTAAGTGTTCATTTCATCTTCCATCTCGGGTATTTGTTGTTGAAATTCAAATGAAATTGCGATGAATGTAGAAGTGATAACACACTAAATATTAAATCGATGGCGTATGGACATCATTAAATGAGTGTTATACACATTATATATATATATATATATATATATATATATATATATATATATATATATATATATATATATATATATATACATACATACATACATACATATATATAAAACACGCTCATTTAATGATGTCAATACGCCATCGATTTCATATTATTTTAATGTATTATCATGGCGACATTCATCGTAATTTTCATTTTACCTTCAACTCAGCAAATACCCGAGATGGAAGATGAAAAGATGAAATGAACACTTAAGCAATTGTGGACAACAATTCCTCTCTCTTCTCTTCTATATATATATATATATATATATATATATATATATATATATATATATATATATATATATATATATATATATATATATAAGTATATTGTCCGCATTAATGTTGACTTTCGTCACTTGCTGAAACCAGTAATTTTTATTTATTCATTAACATATTTGTAGTACATGCACTACAACTGTTTAAAATGCAGTAGCCTGCAATATAGAAGAATAAATAATGCAGTCAAGTGTATATTGTGTTAATAATACTATTGTATAAGTATCACTGACGTTGGAAAATGGAGGTATTCGGAGAAAAATTGTTATTCATGGTTGAAAAATGCAAATTTTAACAAAAACTTTGGGGTTTTTATTTAGAATGTGCAAATTTCCTGTATTTTGTAATGCGAGGAACATGCATAATTTTAAGCTGAAACAGGAAAACACATTTACATATTTTT
>NC_089746.1:49236511-49244011 GCF_040412425.1 Macrobrachium rosenbergii | reverse complement strand
TCAGGCTGAAATAACTTTCACTTTAAATCCCCACCCGGATTTCTTACACAGATGATTTATGGGAAACTGAGGAACTCCCCGGGATTTTTATGTAAAATGTGGGTATATGGATATCAGGTACTTTAAACAAAGAATGCATATTAGGTACGTGTTGGCACAATACCGAGAGCGTTAGGGAATCATCGAAAAACGATATTGGTTAGTTTATATTTAGTCAACTTAATGCAACAAAGTTATTTGAGTTGAATATATTAACGAAAGTCGTTATTCCCTCCTGAATTTTTAATGCTGGAACGCCAGTTTAGAATTTAGATAAATAATGCAAACTCTTTGGCTATTAGGGAGTTGCATTGGTGATTTGACTTTACAAAGCAATGGCGGTAACTGTTGACTCAAAACTCCAATTCTATTTATTCATGAGCGTTTAAAAATACCAGATTATCTGTGAGGGTAGAATTTCTCATGAAAAATCTGATGGTTTTTAGCCAGAAAAATAACTTTTCTTCGAAACGTGTAATATAGTGAGTCAGCTCCTTCAAAATTTTCATTAATTTATGCTAAGGTTATCATTATCGTCTGTATTTTCAATTAAGGATGATAAAAAAATGCTTAAATAAACTTTTAAATGGGGTACGTAGGGGCTTGCGATGACTCTCTCTCTCTCTCTCTCTCTCTCTCTCTCTCTCTCTCTCTCTCTCTCTCTCTCTCTCTCTCTCTATATATATATATATATATATATATATATATATATATATATATATATATATATATATATATATATATATATATATATATATATATATATATATAGTGTATATATATATATATATATATGTATATATTTTATATGTATATATATACTATGTGTATACATATATATTTATATATACTATAAAATATATAAACATTACAGATACAAATATTTACCATAAAAGAAATTCGATATAAATAGGAATAAATATTTCACACAGCAGATCATTAAAAATATACAAATTCATAATGAAGACCGTCCTTGATACATACGCGATAAAGCTCATTAATTATGCTTTTGATATTGGCAATCAACCTTATTGCTGGTTAGTATAAGGTCGTAGGTAGTCTGATAAGGGCTATTACTCCTAAACGGCTGTCCTGGCTACCGTCTGGAATTTTGGACAAATAATAAAAGAAAAAGGGTTTTGTAATAACTTCAAATGACCAAAGAGTTTTGTAAGGTAACAACGATACGATAAGTAGGGATGAACATATTATGAGTAAATGTATTAGTATAGCAGAATGTTCCCCGTGTATATATATATATATATATATATATATATATATATATATATATATATATATATATATATATATATATATATATATATATATATATATATATATATATATACTGTTATATATATATGTATTTATATATATAAATATATATATTTATATTTATACATATATATATATATGATTTATGTATATATATATATATATATATATATATATATATTTATGTATGTATTATGTGTATGTATTTATGTATATATATATATATATATATATATATATATATATATATATATGTATATATATATATATGTATATATATATGTGTGTGTTTGTGAGTGTGTGTGAGTGTGTCTGTGTTTGTGTGCATGTTTGTGTGTATATAAAGAAATAAATTATCAAAGGATTTTCACTGAAGTACTTACTAATGGTTAATGGCTGTCTCGTTGATCCTTATGATATTTTTATGTTCAGACGAGATTATCGAGATAAGCCGATTCACGAACTTGGATTTCAAGGACAGTATGATGAAATGATGCGTCTGATTTCCTGAAATATGCATAAATTCATCTAGTTTAAGATTTCGTATGGAATGGAATATCAGATTTAGGCCAAAGGCCAAGCACTGAGACCTCTGAGGACATTCAACACTAAAAGGGATATTGAGAATGAAAGCGTTTAGAAGGTGTAACAGGAGGAAAACCTCATAGTTGCACTATGAAACACTTGTTAGAGAGGGTGGAAAGTAAGGTGGAAGAAAGAGAATATGAACGGAGGTACAGTACAAGGAACAAAATGGTTTGGAGCTACGGGCAGAAGGGAGGCTGCAAAGAGCCTTCAGTAATGCTCACGCAGTGCACTGACGGCACTACCAAGCGTTGCAGACAAATACAAATTTAGATTAAAATTAATTTCAGTATTTAGGAAGGTCTCAGCTATTTAAAACAATGAAAACACGCTGAAGATTTTTTTTAAATAACTACAATTCGATATTTCCATTACAGCTAATGAAAAGTATAGTTATAAAGATTCAGTATTCCCCCAAAAAATTTGATATAATTTTTTCGGGCTCTTTAGACCCTTCAACCACATAACAATTTGAAATTATTCATCCAGTACTAAAAATTATTTAAATATCTCCATATGTATCATTGACAATAATTTGCATTACAACCAAACGACAACTGATTATAGACAAAGGTTAAAAAGGAATAGTCATAATGTTTAAACAATATTCACCCTCATCCTAAGGATGTCTCATCGCATCCCTTTAATTATCTAACTTTCTCCTGGTACAACTTTGGACGCTGCGTGACTCCTGTGTATTTGCATAATTATGATTTGGAACTAACATTCTGGCAAAGGGCTGCAAAGGATAAGCTGCAAAGAACGGTTGGGTGTTATCAGTAAATGAAAATTATTACCTAATATAATATAATATATATATATATATATATATATATATATATATATATATATATATATATATATATTATATATATAATATATATATATATATATACATAAATATATATACTGTACATACATATATATATGTATATATATATTATATATATAATATATATGTATATATATATATATATGTATATATCTATATTTATATATGTATATATATATATATTATATATATAAATATATGTATATATATATATATATATATATATATATGTGTGTATACATATATATATATATATATATATATATATATATATATATATATATATATATATATATATATATATAAACAGACTATTAAATAACTCCCCTTATTTATATGTATTATATATATATATATATATTTATATATATATATATATATATATATATATATGTATTATATATGAGGTGTGTCTGTTAAATAACGAGACTGATTAAATAACTCCCCTTTATTTTATGTATTACAAATTTGATGCTTGTCCTCTTCAATATACTCCCCATTTGCACTAATACATTGCTGCAGTCTTCTTTTCCCCTGGTCGAAGGCAAGGAGGAAATCAATTTCTGTCAGCTGTTTTAATACATCGGCCGTTTTCGGCTTTTCAGCATCAAGAGACCCAAAGCGTGTCCCTTTAGGCACTGATTTAACTTTTGGGAAAAGATAAAAGTCGCACGGTGATGACGGTGTTTTCCAGTGCATTGGCCGTCTTTGGGTTTCAGGATCATACTGGAAGATCCAGGTAACGTCACAAGTGATTACTTTATGAAACGGATCTGGATCTGCGTCAAGTTGCTGCAGAATGTCAACACAGCATTCCTTGCGAAGTTCTTTTTGCTCTGGTGTGAGAACCGTTGGGACCATCTTTGCACAAAATTCCTTCAAAATTTTCCATGTGGTGTCTGTCAATGTTCACAGATTCAGCTATCATTCGGACACTGAGTCGGCGGTCTTTTCGGACAATCTGACTGATTTTTTCTATATTTTCGTCGGGGTTCTTGAAGTGTAAGGAAGGTCGTCCAGGGCGTTTATCGTCTTTGACAATCTCACGTCCCTCGCTGCGGAGTCTTTTGTGCCACTTACACACGCGCACGAGACAGGCAGTCATTCCCATAAACTGTACTAAGCATCTTGAAACATTCTGTTGGTGTGTTGTGCAATTTTACTAAAAATTTCAAACTGGCACCTTGTTCACCTTTTAAACTTAGCATTTTTTAGGTCCACTACAGAAAACACAACCATCCTAATTGGCCGGTTCTGACTGCTTTGTTTACTAGGTGGAATCACAGTCTCGTTATTGAATAGACATACCTCGTGTATGTACAGTATATATGTTATGCACAAATAAGATTTAAACAAATTTTTAGTCAAGTGTTAAGGAGACACAGAATGCGCTTATTTTAACTAAATTACCTATTGTCAAGCTTCCTAAGCTTTAGTATATGGCCACACACACACACACACACACACACACACACACACACACACACACATATATATATATATATATATATATATATATATATATATATATATATATATATATATATATATATACATATATATATACATATATACTGTATACACACTCACAAATCTTTTTATCCCAGGCATTTCATTCCATGTTTTGTAAACTTTCCCTCGCAACGAGACATAGATAAAGAAAGCTATTTTCCCTCCGCCCGAATCTCCGAGAGTAAAGTTGGGAACGGGGAGCGTGATACGCGTAGCGAATCGGCCTTCACTCCAAGTCCTTCTTAGGCTTATGGGAGTGAAGGAGTGAAGTCAGTGCAGTCGTTATTATTGCTGGTTCGAGGTAATTATTCACTTGCCTTCCACCGTCAATTACAAGCATTAAAGCAATTTCTGCCCCCGCCCCCACCCCAAGGCTGACTCGTATCTTCAGTGATTAATTACGGTAGTGGTGGGTAATGGTCTTGCTGTGATTCTTTCATCTTTGTTTGTGATTCTTTCATCTTTAACCAAAGCAGGGGCAAAATTACATGTATTTTTATGTATTTATTGGGATTTCCTTTATCCGTAGCTCCTAACTTTACCGTCTGGTTTGGTTTACACTGAAAGTTTACTAGAAATTTTTCGATCCGCTTTTTAATGAGGAGATATTTTGTCGCCTCCAGGTTTTCTACTGAACACCCTTTTTGCATCTTGATTAGCCTTCAGTGTTATTTTTATTAATTCTTGTTGTGGTTCGGTGCTAAACTTAACCTTTTTAATTTACTCAAGTTTATCATCTACTTAATTCGTATTTAATTGTTTATCTTATACACTGTCACAAACAAAAACATACACACACACATATATATATATATATATATATACATATATATATGAATATATATATATATATATATATATATATATATATATATATATATATATATATATATATATAACTTTTTATGAGATAAGATTACAGAAGGGCGCGGCTTACCAAATCATGCCCACAGTATGTAAAGTGCTGTTGAACGGCGTTCATTTCACATATGAAGCACGTCAAAATAATCGTTTTATATTTAATACAAGTGCACAAAATTGTTTAAAGAAAATATTTCCGAATCCACAAGTTAAAATGGCCAGAATCGTACAATAGAAAATTTCACATGTAAGAGTTAAAAATAAACAGAATCGTACGATAAATCATTTTATATATAAAAGTTAAAAATAGCCAGAATCGTACAACAGAAAAGTTCACACGTAAAAGTTAAAAATAAAGAGAATCGTACGATAGATAATTTATATAAAAAAAGTAAAAATAAACACAATCGTGCAATAGATCATTTTATATATAAATGTTAAAAATAAGCAGAGTCATACAAAAGATACTCTTATACATAAACGTGTCATTATTCATTCCGGTATATTACTAAACAAATAAAATCTGGTGCTGGAACCAAAGATAGAAAGCAGCTGGCGATCACGCAAGCAATCGAGCTTTGAATGTCACCTGTGACGAATTATAGATACCCAATCAAAGATAGAGTGGTTTCTGGTGCCTGGTCTGCTGTGAACTGTTATGTTGCTCGATTGTTCTTGTTGCATAACCTGAGTGGACCTATTTTTATTTTTATTTATTTTTTTTTTTTTTTAAAGGGACGTAACTTAATTTACACGGTATTGTTAAAGGATGCGTATCGCGAAGAGTATTAAGATCCAGCAATTTCCTTTGACAGTGGTTAGCTTATATAATAAACAAGAGATGGTCAGTGCCTTATTCACATTTTACTGGATGAATTGTTGACTAGCTTTGGGTTTAAAATATATCACAGCTTATATATATATATATATATATATATATATATATATATATATATATATATATATATATATATATATATATATATATATTATGTATATATAAATAAATAAATATTATATATATATATATATATATATATATATATATATATATATATATATATATATATATATATATATATATATATATATATATATATATATACGTGTGTATATATATAATGTATATGTATGTATATATGACTCTCATTACCACAGCGAAAATTAAAGACTGGATTTAAATCCCGACAGGTTCCAACTTTATTTCTAAGCCATCATCCAAGTCCCTTCGATAACGGCTTAGAAATAAAGCCGAAACCGGTCAGGATTTAAACCCAGACTTTAATTTTCACTTTTGTGACGAGAAATAAATAAATCACGTGTCAGAGTGATTACAGAATAATCATTTATATATGTAAGTGTATTCAAGGTAACTGATAAAACATTCAGACATCAATCAAAATTTCGTTCAGAAAACCTAACTATTACCATCAACATCAAGCCACCGGTGCTATGCTCTTCTTCCAATTCACCCATATCCAGCTGCTTACTCTCATCGGAGCGAGCAAGGCTATACGATAACAGCAATCTCCCCAACATCCATCAAGTCATTCCGAGGTAAATGTTATCTGTCAGGGCAAATGAATCTTCTTGTTCAGCCAAGACGCGAGAAGTTTTTTTCAACCGGTACATTTCTTTATCCGACACATTTCTAAATACGGAGTGGCGCCGCCTACGTTTATCACGCGTACATTTTCACAATTGCTTTTTCAACGGGTACTCGGGGACGATAATAGTCTTTAATGAAGGCGTTATCGGGACTCGGGAATGGACGAGTTGTGGACCTTCTTGGAAAACATGGTTTATTTAAAATGACTTTTCGTAAACGTTTTGATTCGGCTTTCTTGGCTCCTTTAAAACGTTTTTGGGAAAGTGTATTCTTTAAAATGAGGGGTTTTCTTAATAAGTTTTGATTCGGCTTCCTTTGTCTCCTTTTAAAGTGTCCGGGAATTAAAAAAAAAAATTTTATTTTATATATTTTTTTTGGAAATTTGTTCTCATGTAATCTCTCTGCGGCGCTGTACGGATAATTATGCACGGCGTTATCGTGATACATAATATTACCATCTTGATATTAATGTCATGTGATATTTTTTATCTGTTTGAATATGTATGTGCATATATATATAAATATATACATATATATATATATATATATATATATATATATATATATATATATATATATATATATATGACTATTTATCACATATATTCACAATCAGAAATATATATATATATATATATATATATATATATATATATATATATATATATATATATATATATATATATATATATATATATGCATGAACATATATATATATATATATATATATATATATATATATATATATATATATATATATATATATGCATAACATATATATATATAT
>NC_089746.1:49224011-49231511 GCF_040412425.1 Macrobrachium rosenbergii | reverse complement strand
CGGGCAGCGCCATATATGTGTGTGTATATATATATATATATATATATATATATATATATATATATATATATATATATATATATATATATATTGTGAGTTTGAGTTTGAGCACACTTATGTATGTATATATATATATATATATATATAGCATAAGTGATCCAAGCAACGACAATAAACAGAGAAACACCAAAATTAACTATGATAGTAACACCCACATAAGCCTCCCAAAATCTCGCCGGCGCAAACGCGATTTCATTCAGATCATCGTAAACTTTGTCAAGCCAGGTAGCGCCATAGACCGGCGCTCAGCTTCCCCCTATTTAAGAGCATGTCTTTAAGAACATGTCTTCGAACGGAGACATGGGGATCAGTTCGGGGAAGATTAAGGGTGAGCTGAATCCAGAAGTTCCTTGCAGCAAATAGCACTGGAAGTTCGTGACACTCCTGGAAGCAATGGAAAAGGAGGAGAATGTCTAGGAAGAGGGAGACACAAAGGAGAGGAGATGATCGGAAGACATAAAGAAGATGGGATAGGAAGGCATCAAGAAGAAGAAATAGCAAGACTTAAAGAAGAGGAAGGGATAGGGAGACATAAAGAAAAAGAAGGGCTTGAAATACATAAAGACGGTGAAGTGCTAGGAAGACATAAAGAGAAAGAAAGGATAGGTAGAAATAAAGAAAAAGGGATAGGGAGACATGAAGAAGAATGGATAGAGAGGAATAAAAAAGAAGAGGCAGGAAAACACAAAGAAGATGGGATAGGAAGACATAAAGGAGAAGTGATAGGAATACATAAAAAAGAAGGGATAGGAAGATATAAAGAAGATGGGATAGGAAGGCATAAAGAAGAAGAAATAGGAAGACTTAAAGAAGGGGAAGGGATAGGGAGACATAAAGAAAAAGAAAGGATAAGTAGACATAAAGAAAAATGAAGGATAGGAAGACAAAGAAAAAGAAAGGATAGGTAGACATAAAGAAAAAGGGATAGGGAGACATGAAGAACAAGGGATAGAGAGGAATAAAAAAGAAGAGACAGGAAAACTTAAAGAAAAAGAAGGGATAGGAAGACATAAAAAGGATAAGGGATAGGAAGACATGAAAAAGGAGTAGGGATAGGAAGACATAAAGAAAAAGAAGGACTAGGGATAGGAAGACATAAAGAAAAAGAAGGGACAGGAAGACATAAAGAAGATGGGATAGGAAGACATAAAGAAGGAGAAGGGATAAGAAGGTATAAAGAAGGCGAATGGACAGGAAGACAAAGAAAATGAAGCGATTGGAAGACATAAAGAATGGATAGGAAGACATAAAGAAGGAGAATGGACAGAAAGACAAAGAAAATGAAGGGATAGAAAGACATAACGAAGAATGGATAAGAAGAACAAAGAATAAAAAGAACTGCCAGAATAAGAGAAGAAATATCGAAGAATAAGGAGACTAAGGAAAAGAATAATGGAAAGACGAAAAGAAGATCTGGGGTAACGGGCAACAGAAGGAAGACATCGAAAAATAGTGGTGGTATTAAATGTAAGCGACCTAACCAACAGGAAAACTGGAGACCTCTGGAATCCTGGAATAAAAAAAAAAAAACTTGGAAGGGGCATGAACCTCCCACCGCCCCCTATCGTTCGAGACCCACCCCAATCCCCCTTAATCCCCAGGGCACGGCGACCCCCAACGACTATCTGTGGTGGGGGGAGGGGGGCCGCTATCGATGCAATAAACGCCGTCCCGACGAAACAAATGAGAGTAGCAATCAGCCGTCGAGATCGGGGCTTCGGACAAGCTAAACAAAAGGTTGAATTCCCTTTATTGGACTCTTGGTGATACAAGGTCCTGAATAATCGTGTCTGGGATGCGACTGGATCCCCCTTTTATTTCCGGAAGACGACACTGCTGCTCCGTTTATTAAGGGAAAAAAGGAAAATAAGGACAACCCCGTTTAGTAAGAAAAAAAGGGAAATAAGGACACCCCGTTTATTAAAAAAAGGAAAAGTAGAAAACTAGGTTATTAGAAAAAAAAGGGGGAAGATTAGAACACCAGGTTGTTAAAAAAAAAGGGGGGGGAACATAAGGACACGCCGTTTATAAAAAAAAAAAAAATAAGGACACCCGTTTGTTAATAAAAGGAATATAAGAAAACCCCGTTTATTTAAAAAAAGAAAGAAATAGGGACACCCCGTTTATTAAGGAATAAAAGGAAAATACGGACACCCCATTTATTAAAAAAAAAAAAAAATAAGGACACCCCGTTTATTAAAATCAAACAAGGAAAATAGGGACACGCCGTTTATTAAGATAAGAAATGAAAATAGTCACCTTGTTTATTAAGAAAAAACAAGAAAAACAGTAACACACCCCATTTATTAAGAAAAAAAGAAAATAGGGTCAACCCGTTTATTAAGAAAAAAAAACAGACAAATAGGAACACGCCGTTTATCAAGAGAAAAAAAAAAAAAAATGGGGACACCCCGTTTATTAAAAACACACCGTTTATTAAGAAAAAAAAGGAAAATAAGGACATCCCGTTTATTGAGAAAAAAAAAAGAAAGTGAGGACACGCCTTTTATTAAGATAAAAAGGAAGATAGGGACCCCGTTTCTTAAGAAAAAATAGGGGAAAACAATAAAAAAAAGAGGTGGTTGGTCTCTGTAATTTGGATATTGAATGCGTCCTCGTCTAAGTTAGTAGGAATTTTCAGCAATAATATGGGTTACCCTAAGCTGTGATTTCTCTTAAACGAAGGAGTTAGAAAACCGGAGCCTTTTTTTTATTATAAAAAAATAAAGCAGGATTTGACTCGTCCTACAAAAAAAAAAAAAGACAATCGAGAAACTCTGAAAACGAGGTGTTACAGAGAACTGAACTAACGGCAACACTGGAAATGACAAGACTAATGAAGATAGCCCAATGCAAAGGACAAAATCAAAACAAATATAAAAAATCACTTCGGTTTTATCCCTGCATCAGAATCGCCCTGTAAAGCAATTCTCAGAAACACCCCAAGAAGATCTCCAGCTCTGATACTTAACCTTGGACACGGTAACGCGGTGAAGTGGCAATTTGGTTTTGACTTTCCATCAACACAGTAAATCCCATTACTGCCGCCGGAGAGAGAGAGAGAGAGACGTCCAGGGAAAATACCTGGACGCAATTTCCAGGGTCCACAACCGACTGACCCCGAAGAGTTTTTGGTCAAAATACTAAAATTCTCTCAAAAAGTTATCTCTTTTTTTTTTCTTAAGAAAAATAGATTCTTGAGTCGATTCCAAGTTTTATTTATTCATTTTTTTGCGTTTTCAGATGTGGTATTGCAAACCGACGTCACAACGACAAAGATTTATTTATAATTTTATTTTCTACTGGGGGTACTGAATTGGACTTTTATTCTTATTGGATAACTATCCATTAGTACGTGATCTTAACGAGCAAGAAATTTTTATTCATATGTAGGGTGTTAATTATATATATATATATATATATATATATATATATATATATATATATATAGAGAGAGAGAGAGAGAGAGAGAGAGAGAGAGAGAGAGAGAGAGAGAGAGAGAGAGAGAGAGAGAGAGAGAGAGAGAGAGTTGTGCATGTGTGTGTTGGTGAGTGCATGAGAGAGAGAGTTAGTATTTATTTTTTTACCCTTAAACCTTGAGTTTTGTTTTCCATTATGCGAAATATGAGCGAAATTCCCTATTATAGGCCAACTTTGCTATTCTAAATGTCAATGAAACTTCATCCAATCTGCATAAACGTGAACACAGACTATAAAAAGATTTTTAAAAACAGGGCTTTTAGTGAGTTTTTACATAAATAATACACGCAATTAAACGCCACTTTTGAATATTGTATTGGAAGAAATTTGTCATAAAAATATGGAAATATGATATGTACGAAATGAACCTTTGACTTGATTCAAAATAAAAGGAGGCACTAATAACCTTTATTCATACAAAAAAGAAAATAAGATATGAAAAAGTAAATGTTTTCATGATGTATATGCAAATTTGAAATGGAAATAAACAGAGTTATTGGTCAGAGCGAAAAGAAATCCTTCAATATTGTGTTATCGGTACAATACAGGATTCTCGCGGGTCAGTGTACAAATATCTTTATTTTTTATATATAAAAAGGCACTTCCTGGAAAAATCAGAGACATTTTGTCTAACGAAAAATGCAAAATATGGAACTTCATAGCTGTAGTCGAATAATAGTTTCCTTACCTCTCACTATAAAACAGATGAAATGGAACTACCTAATGTTTTGTTTTAGATAATGATAATATAGGCTTAATACCTGAACTGTTAATCTATTAATTAATAAAGGTAAAAGCAACATTGCTTAACCACTTGCAAGCGCTCGTCCTTCACAAGAGAATTCCGCTTCGCAAAATACACATGACATAAAAAAAAAATTCTGTTGATTTTTCATCAGGGCCATCGAAAATTGGGGCCATTCCTCTCCCAAATGGATTGACAAACAAGCTAATACATTAAAAATACCCGACCAGTCAAATGCAAACCAACACTTTCCAATGATTTGTTCAAGCACAAGTCATCGGGCGAAAGGGTAATTACCATTAAGCAAAGCGGAAAATAAACTATAAAAGCATTTTTTTTTTTTTTTGTACCCATTTGCGTCACAAATTAGGGTCAATGTTTTTCTTCTAACGATAGGGTCTTTTCAATAATAAGGCCAGTTCCGGAGAGGAAAATAGGTCAGCAGTCACTAACAAATTCAACCTTTACTAGCTGAATTTACATAATAGCATATAAAAACATGAACATGTCAAAAAAAGTATTTACCAGAGAAAAACAAGACAATTATCGCTGCCAAATTCAACCTTTACTTGCCAAATTCAAATTAGGATCTGCAATATATTTGTATAATATTATCCATGTCGACTTGAAGCACAGTAAATAAATTACCAATAAGTTCTTCTTACCAGTTTCCATTAAGTTTCTGAAGCAGTCATTCATGCTAGAAATATTGACATTTTCCTCTGACCACTTTCGTCCACTTGGAATCGTTCCGTGTTTTAATAAGTTCGTCTCTGTTGGCAGACTGAGGCCGGCGGTCCACACAAGGGGTCCTAATCCCTTTCGCGCTGTAGAACTCCCAGATTCTTAATTGTAACCAGCGGGGGGGGCTTCTGTTGCAGATGAACTTGGTTGACAGAACCTTGGTACTTAGAGGGAGCAGTTTACTGGGAAGCGACGTTTAAGCCAATCTAACTTCGGGGCCACTTGTTTGAAGAGTGGTTGCGGGTGTTTGGGGGCTTGGGGGCCCGGGTTGGAGAGGTGGGGGCGGGGGTTGTTGAAGGCCCAGGGATAGGGAGAGGGAGGACGAAGGGATGAGGAGGATGAATGGATGGATACATGGATGTGGTGAATGAGGCCTTCCATAAAGACTCAGTTTTAGAAGTTCCGAAAGATGGTGGAGGAAGACTTTGAGGGGTTGGGAGAGTCGGGGCCGGGTGTGGTTAGGTTAAGCAACCTCGGCGGGAGGAATTGTAATCAATTTGTGATTTTAGGAAGCAAGGGGAAAATAAGAGGAAGATACAGATTGGAATAATATGAAATAGGAACTATCGAAAATTTTATCTTCTTAACGAAATTATATACATTTGTGTTTATAAAGAAAATTTATATATATATATATATATATATATATGTATGTATGTATGTATGTATATATATACACACACACACACACACATATATATATATATATATATATATATATATATATATATATGTATATATATATATATATATATATATAGAGAGAGAGAGAGAGAGAGAGAGAGAGAGAGAGAGAGAGAGAGAGAGAGAAGAGAGGTGAGTGTGATTGTCCTCAATTGTATTCATATATAACAATTAAGATTAATTTTTATTACATAGAGTGCACCAAACATTACAACTAATCGATAGATGATTTCATAATCCTATGAACATTGGACTATTGTAGTTCACAAGGTTATTATCTATGAAGCCTTTAGTCTTTCATATAGTAATAAATCTTAAAAAGAAAAATTATTCGAAAAACTAGGTCCAAATGGCGAAGGTTAAACATACAGACAGTTCATGTATATAGGAAAACCAAATTACGGCTACTATTGACCATTTCCCAGATTTCCTCTAAAAATTATGAGCTCGACGTCCAGAAAAACTGAAGGATTTTCAGTAAATAAAATCACACGTAATTCTTCAATTATGGAGATATTTTCCTATTTAGACTAGCATGAAAAGGGATGCAATCAGTATAAATGTAGATATGAGCCATAAAGAGCAGAAACAGCTGGAGTTTTATTCTGTTAATTATATAGTTCGTGAGATATAAAAAGCGAAAAGTTTTAATATAAAGCGACGAATTTATGAATATTGTTTCCAGATTCGGAAAATCTGAGTTCTGATGAAAGGAACTTTTGGTATAATAGTGAAACTCTCAGGCAACATTACATATTGCTCAAGACCTAAGCAAAAATATCCGCAAAATGTACGATCAAAGGCTTTTCATGAAATATGAGAATAATAAGGCTATCAGTAATTGCAATAATAAGCTAAACCAAATAGTGATGTGTATGGCTCTTATAGCCAGTAAACTGTGTCGCAAAGATTTTAAAGAACTTTTTCCATATCTTCTGTGTTTTTATAAACATCACAGATAAGATATTAAACCATACATAAGAAGCGTTTGTATGACGTCTCCTCAGTTGCCAGGACTTCGGATATTAGCTTTCGGTCACTGTCCCTTCTTTTCGAAGTTCCCAGACTCTTCACAAAGGGCGAGAAGTGGAATTTACGGATTCTTAATTGCATCCCACGTGAGGCTTCGCGTTCGACCTGAAGAAGTTGTTGCCAGAGACTTGGAACTCGTGAGCTACTTTTAAGCCAACATAACTTTTGCCCCTACCCCCCCAACTCCCCCCACTCCTTTGTTCTGGGAGTGGCAAGATGGGGTTGGTGGGATGTAGGGGGAAGAGAGTGGTAGAAGATCAAAGACGGTGTGGTAGAATGGTTGTGGTGAACGGAAACTTTCAGGAAGAGGTAGTTATAAGAGTTGTGTCCTAAAGGAAAGTGGATGTCGTGTTCAGCACCTGTAGTCATGAGCTTCTATAATTTTGCATTTATTTTAGAGTCATGAGAGAGAGAGAGAGAGAGAGAGAGAGAGAGAGAGAGAGAGAGAGAGAGAGAGAGAGAGAGAGAGAGAAAAGATGTGGAAAACGTTCAACACCCATGATTTCATTTCGAAGTGCTAATTCACAACCCCCAGTGAACTCATGGAGAGAGAGAGAGAGAGAGAGAGAGAGAGAGAGAGAGAGAGAGAGAGAGAGAGAGAGAGAGAGAGAGAGAGGTGGTCTAGTACAAACATACATACACACAGAGACAGACAGACAGAGAAGGAGAGCAACTGAATTTTAAAGCACCCAAACACAAAAATCGAAGAATACAAATAAATTGGGCTTAGTTTATTCTATCATTTTACCATTGTA
>NC_089746.1:49201511-49219011 GCF_040412425.1 Macrobrachium rosenbergii | reverse complement strand
ATGTGTAGTTAAAAAGTATATATTTCTAATGTAAGGTAAATTAAGATAGTATTGAAAGAAGAGAGACCTTGAAATTGCTATTTTTCGTATATAAGAAAAATTGCGTATGATAATAAATTATCATCTTAAAAATAGAAAGGACTAAATTAATCGTATAAAAAGCATAAATAAAGACATGTTATAATAAGAAAGGACTATATTAATAGTATAAATAGTACAAACAGAGACATTTATAACAAATATTTTTTAACGATTTGAATATTAGATGAAAACTGTTCAGAAAACAATCTTAAGAAAATTAAATATGATACCCATGAATTAACAAGCCATTGTGCTTGACTTGCTAAGAAATAGGAGACAACTTTCTCACAATGTGGCAGAAATTCATTAATAAATAAAATTAAATGAATTCGAAAAGTTTCCCGCAATTATCCCATGTAGTAAGGGAAATTGAGTTTAATTAAAAACGTAAATTGAAAGCTTTAATTGGAAAACAACACCAGAATTCAATTACGTGAGTATATATATATATATATATATATATATATATATATATATATATATATATATATATATGTGTGTATATATATATATATATATATATATATATATATTATATATATATATATATATATATATATATATATATATATATATATATATATATATATATATATATATATATATATATATATATATATATATATATATATATATATATATATATATATATATATATATATATATATATATATTTATATATATATATATATATATATATATATATATATATATATATATATATACTGTATATATAAAATTATGAAAGTAGCACAGAAAACTGACGAACCATTCACAAAAAATAAAGCAACACAAGTTTAACTCCTCAACATGTACAACGCCCTTTAGACACAATCATAATAATATCATAACAACCAGTCAATAGAATATGAGATTGAGCAATATCAACGACTATTTGCAATGTTTTCTACGCTTTCAGAAGTAAACACAGACCAAGGAAACTAACTGTACAAGGTTTCTACTTACAAAGTTACCTAACACAAGGATACCAAACTCGAAAGTGGAGGAAAGGAAACTTTCAAAAAAAAAAAAATACCTTGTCACCAGAGGTATTGCAAAGAAAGATTGCATCACAAAAACTCAGAAATTACAATGGTTACAAATAATAATAATAATAATAATAATAATAATAATAATAATAATAATAATAATAATAAATACCTTTGCAAATAACATTTTATACACACACATGTATATATATTTATATATTGTTATGCAAGATGTTGTATGTTGGGGTATTTATTATCATAATTTGTGACAACTTTAGTTCCTATGTTTTGTGATGGCAAGAGTGCTCTTTTTTTTTTTTTTTTTTTTTTTTTTTTTTGTAAGTTTCGTCACCTCCACTTTTGACTTTGGTATCCCTGGCCTGTGTTTACACGTGTGGTTACTTCTGGAAGTGTGGTAAACACTGTAAGTAGTCGAGATAGTCCTCATTCTCATATTCTATAGGTTGGTCGTAATATTATTATAATTGTGTGCAAAGGGTGTTATACATATTACAGTAGTGTTGTTACATTATTTGTAAATGGATAATCAATTTTCTGTCCTATTTTCATAAATTTGATGTCAAATATATAGCGATGGTGTTTCCCAGTTCCTTTATGGACGTTATGTTTACTAATAAAAAATGTTTTTGGCAAGGTAGGAATAAGTAAGTTAAAAGTTCAGTGACAAGAACGACCATTGAATGAATCTACGGTATAAAAAATATAAATAATATATATACACGTATATTATATATATACATAAATATATAGATATACAGTGTACATATATAAACATATATATATATATATATATATATATATATATATATATATATATATATATATATATATATATATATATATTTATATATTTATAAATGCCTGTGTATAGATTTCAAACCCAATTCGCTTCAAGGAATATCAGATTTGACGCACGTGGCGTTAATGAGACAACAGCAACTCATTACGTAAAAACCTTTTGATGCAAACGAAATATAATTCAAAATAAATGATGTTTGCATCACGTAAACGGTTTACCAGACTAATGAACAACGAAATGCCCTTGCCTTTGTGATGGCTAAAAAGAAGCGATTCAAAACAGCAAACAGATAAGTTAATTTTAGGAAGGCTGACAAATATAGTGTTTCGTAGAAAGATGGGTTCTGAAAAGCACTGAGACCTAGAATAAGATGAATAACTAAAGTAAATGTGTTCGTTTTGCTTTTTCAATTAGGATTTTAAAATTTGTATATGGCTATAAAGACTATTTAAAACATGTATGTGCTATACAGCCATATTTCTTACTAACAGAATAGGAAGAAAATTGATAATCTACCTTTTTTGAAGGAAGAATATAATAGTAACAGAATCGATATCTGATCAAGCTTCCTTTAAAGGACTCTAAGAAACAAACGAACACATTGCCAAATAACTCAGCATCTTGACTGCATAATGGAGGTTAATAACGACTACAATTTGTATTTATCTGGAATCTTAAGAAAGGAATAAAACGGAATAATCAAATGGAATATTTCTATTCGATTAGCGGAGATATTTATGGAGATAAAACGAATAAAGAAAACAAATACCATTAAGTATAAAGATAAGGTAACCCAACAACTATGACCGCACATGTAAATAACTCCTGCCCGTCCAAAATTTTACTCTCCAGTTTTCAATAGCCTCGCACCTTTCACTTAACGCTGGAAAAAGAATAAACCAAGTCAAAATGGGAGTGTATTGAGTCCTGGCCTTTTGGAAGGGCCATAGATATTACTTTTCAGGCCCCCTTTTGAAAAGTCCACAGGCTTTTAACCAAGGGCGCGTGGCTTGGTGGTGGTGGTGGTGGAATTCGCAGGTTCTTAATTGCGGCCTCTGTGAGGCTTCGGGTTGGAGCTGAAGTTTGTTAACCTAGGCTTCGAACTCGCAGAGAGAGAGAGAGAGAGAGAGAGAAAGAGAGAGCTGGGGGTGGAGTACAGGAGGCTAAGGGAGCTACCTTTAAGCCAATCTAACTTTGGCCCCCAGTTTGATGAGTGGCTTGGGTTGAGGGAGGGAGGTGGGTGGTGGGGGAGGGGGAGACCTCTGGCATAGGAGGGAGGGAGGATTTTGTAGGAAAGGGGGAGGTTGTTGGAGGATAAAGACGTGTGTGGTGATATGGTAGTGGTGAATGGAAGTCTTTCGTGGGGAAGGAGTTCTAAGAGTTTTATGTCGCGAAAAAGACTGGGAGGGTGTTAAACACCATCTGTGGGAAAGTTAATAAACTTTGCATTTCTCAGACTGGAGAGAGAGAGAAAGAGAGAGTACACCTTTTGTGTTCCTGTTATATATATGTATATATATATATATATATATATATATATATACATATATGAAATTTTTATCACACCGTGATTTATATATAATCATGAAGCTACAAATGTCGTTTAATATCCAATTCACGCTAGGTCGGGAATATTCCCGATGGGGAATTGTCACCGAAGGAGAATTTTATAAGTGATAAATGGACTGGTGCCGCCAGGTCTCCATCCCTCGACACAGTACGTTCCAACAACTCCAGGCGACGGTCATACTACTGAGCCACCGAGAGAGGTATAAGTTAATGCCGAATCTGCCGTACTTATTTACCCGTCGAGAGGGGTACCGATCCATTTATCACTTATAAAATTCTCCTTCGGCGATAATTTCCCATCGGGGATATTCCCGAAGTAGCGTGCTAGTTCGGGAATATATATATATATATATATATATATATATATATATATATATATATATATATATATATATATATATATATATATATATATATATATATATATATATATATATATATATATATATATATATATATATATATATATATATATATATATATATATATATATATATATATATATATATATATAATGCCTCAGTGTTAGATCATTCAATTCTCACTTTGATTATGCAAGAATCAATTTCCTCTCTAGCGTAAAGGTGATTCTGACGAACTAATTTTCCTCATTTCTTCCTAGTATTAATAACTTCAAGTTACCAATGCATTCATATATCTGCAGATTGGTTAAATGTCATCTTCCCCTATCCCTACCTTCCACCCCCCCCCCTCTCTCTCTCTCTCTCTCTCTCTCTCTAGTATTTGGATGATTATCAGTGCTTTAGAAATTCTCTTTCGAAATTAAACCCTGTTTGAAAATTACCATTTACATATGATATATTTTTCTTAGTAAGAGCTATATAATAACTGTGAATATGAAAATCTCTTTCTGTTTAAGGGTCATGCTTTGTGGAACAAATATAAAGAGGATATTTCGTACCAATCAAATTTAGATATTATAAGTCCACTAGTTCCCGTCTTTAACGAAAATAAATAAATTTATAAAGAGGTGAATATAATATTTTAGATACTTCTAACTTCCCCATCTCCCCAAACCCTCGTCAGAATAACAAAACAGTTTTCCGTCTTATACAAAAATAAATCAATTTCAAGAGGGGAAAATTTTTTTAATTTTCCTTCTGCCCTCCCTAACCCCATAAACCCCACCAGAATAAAAAAAAAAAAACATACATCACCAGACGAACTGGACAGGCGATTTAACGAACAGACTCCCACCACACATGATGAATCACCCGAGTATTTTCCTTTTATAAGACTTTCTATCTGTTATCGGGACGCGGTAATGAATGATGACTGCAGAATTAAATCCCGTCCTTTGCAGATGTTTGCTGGCTGGGCTGAGCTTCTTCTTTTTCTTCTTCTTCTTCTTCTCATTCTTCCTGGAACCGTTATTTGTAGGAAATGATGATCGATGATAAACTGGGGCCGTTTGTTATGGTAATGACCTATTTCTAACTTTTGATTTATGGCACAATCGGTTTCAATTTGCAAATCTCAAAGTGGAATTTATACCTCGGTCTTTTCCGTGCTTGAATTTACTTTGTGCCTCGTGACTGTTTTCGAATGAGTTATTACCTGGCTTTGAAGGAGGTGGGATTTTAGGAAAACTTCATGAGCATCGATGTATGGAGAGAGAGAGAGAGAGAGAGAGAGAGAGAGAGAGAGAGAGAGAGAGAGAGAGAGAGAGAGAGAATTTGCTGATCTCAGTTTTGGAGCAAAACTTTTATCAAAATAGCTGTAATCAGTGACAATGCTGTGCTTATAAATAGAAATCTAAATTGATTATCATAGAAGTATTGATTACATGTAAATAATAATAATTATATTTGCATATTATGAGAATTGTGGTGTTATGGTAAAACCTTACCCCATTAAATAGATGACTGAAAATAAATAATTAAAAATCTAACTCAAGAGAATACATCGCCATCTACAATAGACGCAATGAAAGTCCTTCAGGTATCTATTGCCTCCGATGTTGGTGTGACGATTTGACAGGAACCAGTCAGGCGAGCAGCCAATCAATCAGCCAATCATGTGCTTGCATACCAAATGCATACCAAATAGGAAGCAGTGTTGCCTTTGCATTCTTCACAGAATGTATCATGCGAACACGACTGCTGTGATATTATTATGTTTAATTTCTTATTATTAGGGTTTGGGATTTAGAAAAAATAGATTAATTTCGTGTTTGTTACATTCATGATAAAAAAAACGTAAAAATGGGTTAAAAATTATTAAAAACTCTCATGATGTCCCTTCGTATTTTGACTCGTGTTTATGGGACATTTTAAATCTTATTTTTGTGGGATCTAAATTCTTTTCTTTTCTTTGTTATATTTACACACACATACGAAGAAACACTGACAAATGGGCACAAACACACACACACACACACACACACACACACACACACACACATATATATATATATATATATATATATATATATATATATATATATATATATATATATATATATATATATATATATATATATATATATATATATATATATATATATATATATATATATATATATATATATATATATAGATATATATAAACCAGACATTTCATGAACTGCCTGAAATTTCAGGCAGAAAGTGAAATGCACTTAGAGACATTTGATCCCCCAGGCGAAACAGTGTACGTGAGTCACTGTTTCGCTGTGTTTAGTACAAGCCCTTGGGGGATCAAATGTCCTTGAGTGCATTTCGCTATTTGCCTGAAATTTCAGGCAGTTCGCGAAATGCCTGGTTTCGCTATCTGCCTGTAATACCTTCGAGTGTACTGTGTTCGTATGAAGTGAAAACGAGAAACTTTCCACATGAAAAGATGCGATTAAATAACACCTTCGACAAATACGTACCAGCAACTCGTGTAATGTTTCAAAAGCGTATTACCAAGAGCAAAAACTCCTCTCTCTCTCTCTCTCTCTCTCTCTCTCTCTCTCTCTCTCTCTCTCTCTCTCTCTCTCTCACACCTGCATTGCAACAATTTCTGTGGAAGTCCAAACGAAATGGCCATGTAAAGATAAGTTCCATTACGAGGTCCGCTTCAAAGCGAATTTTATGTATTTACCAAATCTCTGGGGTTCAAACATTATTTCTCGTGCCATATTTTCGCTTGGGTTTATGTGTGTGTGTGTGACGTCAAGCTTGCATTTTTTTTTATTCTAATTAAAGATAAATTTGTCACAAGTCGAAGTTGTATAAGAGTTTGTACCTGAGTACTTATTCTTTGCTTTACGCGTATGTTAAACTTACTGACAGTAAATGCGTAACAATTTCACTTTTCCATATTAGGTGGGTTTAAAAAATTTAGTTCATTTGTCAGAATCAGAAGTGTAACCGTGTTACTAAAGCTATGTATTCTTTACACCAGACATCTTACCAGATAGTACCGATACGTGATTATTTGTTTTAGAACACTAACCATAACATTTAATCATTATTAAAATCGTCACAATTTATAACGAATCAAATAATCGTACAAGAACATAGACCAGAAAGCACAGAAACGTTGAGCTTTCAAATTGTAATTCAATAAACTGTTAGAGTAGTTTCTTGGTGTTAAATACAAATTAACACCAAAGGAGATTCAGATTTTTTTAAGAAGCAAAAAAATCCTGATATTCTAAAATAATCGTATTTTTCTAAAACAGAAACAGCACCAAAGCTCCTTCAAAAATTGTCATAGGTGGGCGATTTCTCAAGCAGCGTCCCATTGCATTTGACAAATCTCTGCGATATTCTCTTTTATAAGATTTTCTGTCCATTATTGGAACCTGCCAATGAATTATGACCTCGAAATCTCTTCCCATCCTTTGCAGAAGTTTTCTGCCTGAGTTGAGTTTCTTCCTCCTCTTCTTCTTCTTCTTCCTCGGTTCGTTATTTGGAGTAAACGATGATCAACGACTGAATTCGGTCGTTCGGTTTGGTCATGAGCGGAATGCGACTGATAAGTCACTGTAAGATTATAATCTTGCCCCGAATCGCCTATGTTTCTTGGTATGTTCTCGAGTGATTTATTGCCTGCTATTATTAGATATGGGGATTTATAGAAATGTCTGGAGTTTTCATAGAGAGAGAGAGAGAGAGAGAGAGAGAGAGAGAGAGAGAGAGAGAGAGAGAGAGAGAGAGAGCGAGAGATTGGTTCATTCTCTCAGCTGCAAGAAAAATGAAATTATAAGTTTTCTGACAATCAATATTTTTTTGAAACACAAAAAAACTCGTTTTTCTCCATTGTCCTTTTTCCATACTCAATAATGCTTTCAATGAAAATTTTTAAAAATTATATTTATTTATTTGTATATATTAAAAGAAAACAGTTTGGCTGAAATGAAAAAAAAAGCATGCTGATAACCATTTCGTTGAAATCAGTTTAATTCCATTTTAATGTTTGGGTACAGTTTTCATCTCAAAGCAGAACTTTACAATACTTCTCAAAGAGAGAGAGAGAGAGAGAGAGAGAGAGAGAGAGAGAGAGAGAGAGAGAGAGAGAGAGACAGACAGACAGACAGACAGACAGACAGAGAGAGGTTAAATATGAGTCATAATCAGCTAAGGCATTTTCATTTAATTTCCATACAATCGTACCTACGGAGACAAGCAGATAGATTGACAGACAAATGGATAGACACCCACTCACACCACACACATGCATATATATCAATAGAAGGATCCACAGCAATACTCTTGTGTATAAAAACAAAATGTGTAAAATTATTTACAGAGCTTAAAGCTTTTGTCCATCATTCTGTGGACTTGATTACTAAACTAAAAAGTGATATACAACGATGGTGAAGAAAGAGAAATAAACATAAACAAACTGAAACTGATAAACAACGTTAAAATAAGAGACTTTCGTTCATTTTACTGTACCTCCTTTCATATTCCTCTTTCTTCCATTTTACTTTCCACCATCTCCTAACAATTGATTCATAGTGTAACTGCTTTGAGGTTTTCCTCCTGTTATACCTTTCAACCCTTTTACTGTCAATTTCCGTTTCAGCGCTGAATGACCTCATAGGTCCCAGTGCTTGGCCTTTGGCCTAAATTATATATTCCGTTCAGTTCAGTGCGAGGCTGGACAAAACGTTGGTCTTTTTCCTGAACGATATCTTGAGGGTCGTTATCCAAAAGGGCAGTTTGATCTACAGACTCTGGAACAGGCGAAGGGTGGTTATCCACATTACGAAATTGAAGAAGGCTCTACACATTTCTGCAGTTCTTAATTCTGGCCCTTTGGAAATCTCTTCATTTAAAAGTAAATTATTCATAATGCCAGTATTCCTCTCAAAGGTGTCATTAAACTCTCCTTCCACAATCCTCCTAGTGGTCCTGTCCGTACTTTTGTAAATAATTTTGCCTTTTTTGAAATCAATTTTATGACTCGAATCCCAAGTGCGCCTAGCAATGGCGCTGCAGACGTTACCCAAACGGCAGGCTGCAATGTGTTCCCGTTTCCTCTGGTCCAGGGAACGAACACTTTCTCCAATATAACATTTATCGCAGTTTTTACACCCTGTAGTATAGACTCCGACATCGCTGTAAGGTTGTCCGTGACTATTCTTGATCATTTTCTTGTTAAGAGTATTAGGGTTATTAGAGATTTCTCTCAGATCATGATACATATCGTCTTTATAAACAAAAAGTATTAATGTGGCTCCTTCTATTGATAACTGATAAGCACGATACGGTGTTTTTATACTAATATATATATATATATATATATATATATATATATATATATATTATATATATATATATATATATATATATATATAATATATATACAAGCACACATATATATACAGTACATATGATACCTTTTATAGCCCTTAATGATAGTCGATACAAAGGAAAAAAAAAGACCGGCAACGTGACAGAAAATTTCGAAATAAACTAGATAACGAAAGCAGTCAAGTTCGGATAATTTCTTCTCATGAATGATTTAATGGTCTGAGTCAGCTTGAAAGCAAGCATATTCTTCAGCGTGTTTGATGCTTTTGCTACCTCTGTAGCCTTTGTTTTTCTTATATGGTAGAATAAATAAATAAATAAATAAATAGCAAAGCTAGTAATTATTACATTAGCATACTTGCTGAACAGTAAAATAAATGTACCAGTATCTTCATGATTTCCTGTGTTACAAACGTCTACATAAGAGGCGAAAATAAAAGAAAAAGAAAAATATCGTTAAGCTCACTCTGTCGTCCTGGATAAACAAATAGGAGAAAAAGATAGTCGAACAATAATAAGATATATAATATTAATTCAATCGTCTCGTTTATCCTCTAATAATACATCACCTTCTACTTCATATTCTTCCATTCGTCCCGCTTTCTGGCTAAGCATAACTTACTTGCTGACAATCAGAAATGTGTTTTATCATGCATTGCCTTTTACCCGAAATCCATTATCATCAACTAATGATTCCTAATTCCAATGCTGTTTGTTTGAAAGGATGCACGGAAAAAGTTGGGCCGAGTTACATTGATTCCCATTGGCCTCAACCACCAATGAATTGCCAATGTATATTTTGCCGTCAATGTCAAATCACACACGTCTCCCACTCCCTCTAGAACACCCCACCCCCACTCCCTACCTGAATCCATGGGGTGGCAGGCCCCCTCCCAATGATGGCTGTCGCGCCCACCTAATCCATATTCGATAAATGGATGGAGTAAATTCATGCGATATATAAACATTCCCAACTGCGAACAGCGGGCGCATGAAGACTCAGCCCATTTGGATGGTAACTGATTTCGTCTCAACGTAAACAAAAACAAATAAAAAAATATTGGAAAAAATAGAATAGTTCTTGATCTTGATACTATCATTTTCAAAAATATTTTCCAAAACATTTCGGCAATGCATTGACTCACAAGGAGAATCCGTCAGACGCAGTTTATGCGTATAGTGTATTCCAGTTTTTATCTGAATGTGGGAACTCGTTCTTTGATAGTTTTGTTAAACCCTGTATTCTGTTTTAAATGATCTGTATTTATGTTTAGATCCTGACGTGAGAACAGCTCTTCTGCCATGCTTGCTCAGATATATATATATATATATATATATATATATATATATATATATATATATATATATATATATATATATATATATATATATATATATATATATATATATATATATATATATATATATATATATATATATATATATATATATATATATATGTATATATATGTATATATATGTGTGTGTGTAAGGACTGAATCATAAGAAATTCCCAGATTTTGTATGAATATTGTTACAAACAGAACTAGAATATCATACATGTTTATTTACGTCTTGACTGTTGAACCCTTTTATCGAGAATGAAAAATATTAATCACTAGCTGCTTAATTGCTACGTTGAATATATAGAATTAATTTAATGAAAAAAATGGACGTACTCTCAGAATTACTTTTCAGTACAGTAATTTTATCTCTCATAAAAATTAAATGTCTATTCTAGAGTACGTTATTTATTGCTATGAATATTATATTGAGTAATTATTTCGTGGCTCTAGTTACGTAAAATGTCACACAGATGAATGAAAGTTCTCTGTGTTGTAGAGAACAGACGTATTTGTAATGTTATAATACCTCAATGCTATAAAATAAGTTCATGATCCCATCTTTCTTGAGTGTTGCATTAATTTTAGTTTTGGGAAATTTGTGTACTCCATGGAATTACAGTCGACTTAGAAGATTCTCCTATAGAGCTTGTCATACTTTTTTAGTTATCCTAGAAAGTTAAATAATGCTTGGAAGCTTTCCTGTATCTAAAGCAATAATGATGTAAAGGATTCCATGGGACGACTGTGCACGATACAAAAGTGTTCGAAGCATGGTTTCCTCTTTCAAATCTAATGTGATTATGACAACAGTCAATCCTCATATATTCCTATCATGGCCACTGTTAAATACACACACAATACATATATATATATATATATATATATATATATATATATATATATATATATATATATATATATATATATATATATAGATATATTATATTCAGATATATATATATAGCGTTCTCATTTTTATATATATATAAACTGTTTTATATTCGATATATATTTGTTAATCATTCCCCTCTCATTTTTGTAAGTTTTTATATTTGCATTTGTTAATCACCCCTCGGTTATTTTGCACCCAAACCCCAAAACAAAATAGCAGCGAAAAGATAAACCCCCATTTGGAATGTTACGTGAGAGCGAATTGTATATTCATTTCGTATTTTCAAAAGCGCTCAGACACCCACGAACCATTCCGGATTATCGAATGCGGAACAGAAAGACGTAAAAAAGTTACAGAATTTTTATCTCATGTATTCCTGAGGTGCACATCGCTCGCCCTGCGCAATCATTACGAATGCTTCAAAAGACTTCGATTTAATAATTAAAACCAATCTTTATTTTTAAATTCTTCGCGAGGGTTATTAAATTTTAAGTTGATATGTGGAGTATGTAGCTCTTGTTATCTGAATCAATAAGTCTCACAGTGTGCCGCGGTGCATAAGAGCTAGACTGAGCGAGCTTCAGGTTCTAATGCGCTTTCAATGCTTATTACATATCCATTAATGCCTCAGAATTTCTTTCAAAAGAACACTCACCATTCAGGAACGGTTTGATTTTCTTTAAAGAACACTTGCGTTTTCTGCAGTGCTTTTGAATTTTCTGAAATTTTCTGTAAAGAGCATTCACGCATGAATACGAGTATTAATTAAGGATATGAACTGCGTGAATGCACATGCACATACTACTGATTTTTCGCAGAGCAAATCTCGATTGGAAGTGGATGCTAAAGCACACTCATTTTAGGATTAGCATGTTGTATGTCACTGAAAATGACTTGCAAAATTATTTTCTATCTCCTCGTGTTACTGATTTTATATATATTATATATATATATATATATATATATATATATATATATATATATATATATATATATATATATATATATATATATATATATATATATATATATATATATATATATATATATATATATATATATATATATATATATGCATATATATATATATATATATATATATATATATATATATATATATATATATATATATATATATATATATATATATATATACAGCTGATAACCCGTGCTGCCCAGGAAAACTCTAAGTGACACTCGATAAACCTCTCTCTCTCTCTCTCTCTCTCTCTCTCTCTCTCTCTCTCTCTCTCTCTCTCTCTCTCTTCCCCAACTTTCCCTCACTCTTTCCCTCTCTTTCTCCTCCTCCCTAGCACTCTCTCTCTCTCTCTCTCTCTCTCTCTCTCTCTCTCTCTCTCTCTCTCTCTCTCTCTCTCTCTTCTTTCCTGTCAAGATAGTTGCTTCAGTTACAATGACTAACATTTTTGACATTTTATATTTCATCCCTTCTTACCTCCCATTCCTATCAGGAGCTGAACTTGAACTTAAAGGATATCGAGAGTGTCACTATTCAAATCAGCGACCTCGAAAACTATGGATTAGGCACTAATATCGGTCGTTTTTTTGACATTTTGTTTTTCACCCCTTCTCACCCGACTTCCTATTGGGGCTGAACTTGGACTTAAAGGGCATCAAGAGTGTCACTATTCACCTCAGCGACCTCGAAAACTATGGATTAGACAGTAATATCTGTCGTTTTTGGTTATTTTTACAAGTTGCTCCCTTCCCACCCCCACCCCCTTTGGTGCCAGTGATGTCTTCCCCCCACAGTATTCTTTTCCAGATAGTAAGTCATATGTATTCCGGAATGAGTATGACAAACATGTAGAATTTATTTAGTTACTAAGTCTACGGGCAGAACCAGCCATGTTTCAGGGAAGCCCTACCCACCCCAACTCCCTTTGGTGCAAGTGGTGTCTTTTCCAGATAGCAAGTCACATGTGTACCAGATTTGGTTGAAACTGTTCAGTGCATTTCAGAGTTATGCTGGAACACAGACACACATTCATACATCCATTTATATATATATATATATATATATATATATATATATATATATATATATATATATATATATATATATAATCGTGCAGTTACGTAACTAGCATAAGAACAAATTATATGATTGCAAACTGTAACCGGTAATGGTTTACGAAAAGATATATAAATTAACAAATAAAAAAAGAGAGGAAATAAACATAGAGGAAAGAGGCTTAAGAATAATAACACACCAAATAGAGAGCTGAAACTGCTTGGCAATATTTTTGTTGGGGATTATTAATATAATGCTTAATCAAGCATTGATTTAATTTAATACTTGTGAGTTACTTCAAAGAAAATGCTAGGCTCTGTCGGCATGAAAGTACATGACCATCCATGCCAATAGAGATCGACATTTTCTTTGGGGGTCACCCATACAATTCCTGTACATACCCAACGCTGCTTCGCTGCTGTGGAAGTCCATCAAATGGAGTCAGTGCCTGATTAAGCATGATGTTAAGAATCCCTTACAAAATAAATGACAAACAGTTTCATCTCTCTGATTGATATTTTATTATTCTTAAGCCTCTTTCCTCAATGTTTAATATATTTTTTTATTTCTATTTCTTTATATAAACTATTTCGAATTAAAGTTAGCAGCAATATTATTTGCTCATATGCCAGTTATACAACAGGTGGATCACTCATTTAACAAGAACATAATGCTATAGAAATGTACTTAGCCAAAATAACTCATACTGTGAGTCAATAAAAAAAGAAATACTTTATATTCAAAGAATTCAATGAAAGAAATGAGGCTGCTTATTTTGCTTCATCACTCTTTTATACTGTTCTTTAGTCGCCAGACCAATGCGAAAAGTGTCCTAATTCTTAACTTTATCTCATTTCCTATTTTCAAATTTAATGCATGGCTACAAAGCCCAAATATAATGCATGACTACGAAGTCCAAATTTAATGCATGACTACAAGTCCAAATTTAATGCATTTGGCTACGAAGTCTAAATTTAATGCATGTCCAAATATAATGCATTACGAGGTCCAAATTTAATGCATATGACTACGAGTCAAAATTTAATGTATGGCTACGAAATCCAAATTTAAATATAATGCAAATATAATGCATATGGCTACGAAGTCCAAATTTAATGCATTACTACGAAGTCCAAATTTAATGCATGGCTACGAAATCCAAATTTAATGCATGGCTACGAAGTCCAAATATAATGCATATGGCTACGAAGTCCAAATTTAATGCATGACTACGAAGCCCAAATATAATGCATATGGCTACGAAATCCAAATTTAATGCATGACTACGAAGCCCAAATATAATGCATGTAGCTACGAAGTCCAAATTTAATGCAATTTAATGCATATGGCTACGAAGTCCAAATTTAATGCATGACTACGAAGCCCAAATTTAATGCATATGGCTACGAAATCCAAATTTAATGCATGCCTGCTAAGTCCAAATTTAATGTAATATAGTGAAGTCCAAATTTAATGCATCATCTTCCTTATTCCAAATCCATTCGACTCACTCCCTTTCTGTAGATCCTTTGTATATCTGAGTAATGCCGAGGAAAATTTAAAAGGAGCAAAGACTGGGATAACGTTAACGTAATAGATATAAAAAGCATATAATTTTCAAACGACTCGTTTTTGGCCGATAAAAATCACCGACCAAAACACAAATCGCGAATAAGTTTAGAAACTATTCCGAATCGCCTGTTCATCGAAATATTCACTTTTCTCTCTCTCTCTCTCTCTCTCTCTCTCTCTCTCTCTCTCTCTCTCTCTCTCTCTCTCTCTCTTTAAAAACTTACCCTAGAAACGACTTACCCTTCCCTCGCTCTGTCTGTCTGTCTCTTTAAAAACAACTTACCCTACCCCCTCTCTCTCTCTCTCTCTCTCTCTTTCTTTAGAAACAACTTACCATTCCCCCTCCCTCTCTCTTTAGAGACAACTTACCCTACCCTCTCTCTCTCTCTCTCTCTCTCTCTCTCTCTCTCTCTCTCTCTCTCTCTCTCTCAACTCTTCCCTCTCTCTCTCTTTAGAGCAACTTACCTCCCTCTCTCTCTCTCTCTCTCTCTCTCTCTCTCTCTCTCTCTCTCTCTCTCTCTCTCTCTCTCTCTAGAAACAACTTACCTCTGTCTCTCTCTCTCTCTCAACTTACTCTCTGTTCTCTCTCTCTCTCTCTCTCTCTCTCTCTAGAAACAACTCTCTCTCTCTCTCTCTCTCTCTCTCTCCCTCTCCGGATGGACGAAATCCCCCCCCCACCCCAACAAAAAACACACCATACCCAGATTGTCAACGACAATTTACACCCGAACGCAATGGCATTAATTTAAATTTCAGCGAAATATTTTGGTTTGAGTTGAACTGATTGTCATTGAGCGTTGAATGGGAGCCGGACAATTGAATAGAATATTTCATATTATTCCACGCTGGATGCTGCCGGCGTAATTATTGGTATCTGGCTCGGGCTGCGTTCAGTTTTTTTCCCCCCACCCTCTCTCTCTCTCTCTTTTTATAAACGTCATTACGTAGTACATTATACTTTACAATGAGCACGTAAATCACATAAATTTCCCTTTATAGGTTTGATACCGATAGACATTAGGTGCTAATATGAGTGTGTATTACTCTGCATGTATTTATGTAAAGTTTGTTTCAGTGGTAAATGACATACCTGTCTCATTCGACCCTCAATATACAGTCAGTTTCTAAAACTACTAATTATTATAGTTGTTACTAGTATTAACATTATTAGCTCTCAAATACTACAAATATCATCATTGTAATGTTATAGATTCACTGAAGCATAATCTTACTATTATAGATTATAGCTATTTTATAGCTTCGTGTAACAGAGGCGAGTAGAAAGTACTAGATTAGGATGTATATATATATATGTATGTGTGTGTGTAAAAATGCGTGTGTGTATATATATATATATATATATATATATATATATATAAATATATATATATATATATATATATATATATATATATATATATATATATATATATATATATATATATATATATATATATATGTATATATATATATATATATATATATATACATACATATATATATATATATATGTATATAAATATATATATATATAAATATATATATATATATATATGTATACATAAATATATTTATATATATATATATATATATATATATATATATATATATATACATATATATATATATATATATACACATATATACATATATATACACCCCTGTATGTCATCTATAATTATGTCACGCCACTTCAAACCCGTGTAAATTGCATACGAAGTGGGCGTGGCTGTTGCTGTGCCCAATTAGAGAATAAGGAGCACGGCATATTACGATGGGGTCCTCTTTCCGCCACGCCAACCCTATTAACGAAATTATGGGAGGCGAAAGATCGCTAAAGGGGAATGAGATACCTCCATTACCTGGTCGCTGTACTAATTCTATGGCATGTCCGTGGACGGAAAGTGTACACAGGGGGACAGCTTTACTTGTCAGCTTTTGTTCTCTGTATCCAAACCTTCCCCCACCCGTCCCCCCCGTCCCCGCCCTTTTTTTCATTCTCATTAGTTTTTGCATTTCATGAGCGAATGTGATAATGTTCTTATCTGTACCCAAACCTTCCTTTTTTGTCAGTTTCATTGTGATATTGTTGATGAAATACTCTGAATTGCCACTGTAAATTATGGAATGGAATGTAGAATTTAGATCAAAGGCCAGGCTCTGGGACCTATGAGGTCATTCAGCACTGAAAGAGAAATTGAGAGTAGAAAGGCTAGAAAGGTGCAACAGGAGGAAAACCTCACAGTTGCACTATGAAACAAGTGATAGGAAAGGGTGGAAAGAAAGATATAAGAAAGTGAATATGAATGGAGGTATAGTAAAATGAATGAAAGGGGTTGCAGCTAGGGGCCGAAGGGAGGACGCTGCAAAGAAGCTTAAGTAATGCTTACGGTTGCACCTCATGACGTGCACTGACTGCACTACTCTCCTACGGGGACTGAAATTATGC
>NC_089746.1:49194011-49196511 GCF_040412425.1 Macrobrachium rosenbergii | reverse complement strand
ATGGTAGAGATAATTTTGCGCTAAGATTAGAAAGAGAATGTTTCCGGGAACATAAAATTAAGATTTTAGTTCATTTACGCAAAAGTGGGAGGATAATTTTGAATATATTTAACCGAAACTATAGCATAAACATTGCGGTGAGGGAACATAGAGTATTCTATTATCGTAAAGGGAGTTCGTCCTATAAACACTCATCTATAAATAAGGGAACTGCTAAGAAAGTGAGCTTTCAGAGTCGTTGGATTTTTTCAAGGATTTAAATATAAAAGTTATTGCGGTACTTCAGTCAATATATGCTTAAATAAAACTCATCAGTGGTCAGGAATCTTCTGTTATGAGATAGTTCTTGGGTTTCAGTGATTCTAAAAGAATTTGGTTCAAATAGATGCTGTTATGATGTAAACAGAGTGATTGGTTTATAAAATTTCCAATAATAATAATAATAATAATAATAATAATAATAATAATAATAAAATTTGAAAAATATTCAAACGGCTACAGCAACAACACCAATAATAATAATAATAATAATAATAATAATAATAATAATAATAATAATAATAATAATAATAATAATAATAATATAGAAAATAAAAACGTGGAAACGATGCAATAAGCAAATCAATAAAAGATGATTAAACACAAACTGAAAAACCATAAAGTGAAAGACAGATGGACAAATTCTTCAAATGAATAGCCTGGGAGGGATGTGAGGTAATGACTGTGGAGTGTGCAAAAAAATAAAAAAATTTTTACGCTGAATCCTACGAGGGTCCATTTTCATAAAAGGACGAATTCGTAACGTCCGTACGAATATTCGTTAAGCTTGGCCAGAATCCGAAGCCTTTTCATAAAACCCAGATGGCAAATTGGGCAACCACGAAGCGGAATCGAAAGTCGCCAAAATTCCGAAATTTTGGCTCACAGAGAGAGAGAGAGAGAGAGAGAGAGAGAGAGAGAGATTTGAGAACTCTCCCCGGGGTAAAATATCCTGAAATGTTTAGAAATGTAGTTTTTTTTTTTTGGGGGGGGAGGCGTAAAGTATGTCCATTTCAGATATTTATCTAATTTTTTTTTTTTTTTTTTAGAAAACTACAACTTTGGAGAAATCTAGCATTATTAGATATAGACCTTTTGAAATACTGAGTGCAAATTAGGGTACAGTTAAAGAAATTAATTTATTTACAAAATACACTGCGACTTTGGAAAAATGTAAAATAATCAGATGCAGCGCTTTTGAAATCTCGAATATACATGGGGGTGCCAGTTAAGGTATTCATTTATAATCAGTATTGTTTCTTTGAAAATATCATAAAAGCTTTTTGTTACATTTTTAAACTTCGTTTTCTAATTAGTTTTAATGTCTGGGACTTTCATCCCGAGGTATTGATTAAAATAATAAAAAAAAAAAGAATCGCGTGACTTAGTCTTTCCTTTCAATTATGTATTGATTAGTTGATTTGATAATCTGGGTTGCTATTCGTGGAAGCTGCGTTTTCTCAGGGGCCAGAATTGAGTTCCTTTACGCCGTGTGATAATCGATGCTCTCTGAATTTAGGCCTAAGTATCGTGGTCTTCCACATTATTGGTTTTGAGGTCCGGGGCTTGAGTGTACAGAAATACAGCATTAAATTTATTCATCCTTTAATATGTATCTATATTTTAGCTGAAAATGTTTTACTTTTATTTAATATTAACTGTCTTTAATAGTTAACCTTATATAAATATGTACACATACACACACTTTCACGCACATATGCATAGATGCTGTACATAGACACACACACGCACACACACACACACACATATATATATATATATATATATATATATATATATATATATATATATATATATATATATATATATATATATAATTTGTTAACGTTTTGTTTCTATAATTTTTCAATCTGGTCATGAAAATATATGGACGCCATGATTAGAATTTATACAGAAAAATTATAATATCAGGATGTTTCACAAAATACGAGTATCAGAACTAAAAAAAGGGGCATTTTTGAGAAAAACAACGATTATTAACATCCAATTTGAAATGAATCGTACAAGTCAGCGTCGATGCTAATAAGCCGGCTGGGCAATTTCGGCAAAGCATCCCCGCGGGAGGAATATGGCTAACAAGAAGTAATTAGCTTAAACGATTCAACTTTTTTTTTATTTTATTCTTGGGATTAAATTAGGGGAGTGAAGGCTAATTAAGGAAAACGAAAATTCATCAACGTTACAGTTTGGTGCTACTGAATTTGTTAGTTTGATTTCAAACGGCAATAATCATAATCGAAATTGTGAAGAGTATATTCAAACGTTCGTGAAATTAAATTTTCCTAGTAAAAACAAATGATGTAAATTGTTGTTTAATAACAAGAATATTATTATAGATATGGTAACATGGTAGATGGAGAGAGAGAATGTGCTAATGTTACCTAAAACTTATCTCAAATATTTTTAGCCAGGTTTGAGCCCATGAAAGCACAATGTTAGA
>NC_089746.1:49179011-49184011 GCF_040412425.1 Macrobrachium rosenbergii | reverse complement strand
TGAAGAGAGTTTATTTATTTGAGGAATCACTGACACTCCATTTATTATGCAGTAGTCTCTCTCTCTCTCTCTCTCTCTCTCTCTCTCTCTCTCTCTTGAATAGTTTCTAAATGAAGAGAGTTTATTTATTTGAGGAATCACTGACACTCCATTTATTATGCAGTAGTCTCTCTCTCTCTCTCTCTCTCTCTCTCTCTCTCTCTCTCTCTCTCTCTCTCTCTCTTTGAATAGTTTCTAAATGAAGAGAGTTTATTTATTTGAGGAATCACTGACACTCCATTTATTATGCAGTAGTCTCTCTCTCTCTCTCTCTCTCTCTCTCTCTCTCTCTCGATCGATCGATCGATCGATCGAAATAGTTTCTAAATGAAGAGAGTTTATTTATTTGAGGAATCACTGACATTCCATTTATTGTGCAGTAGTCTCTCTCTCTCTCTCTCTCTCTCTCTCTCTCTCTCTCTCTCTCTCTCTCTCTCTCTCCTGAATAGTTTCTAAATGAAGAGAGTTTATTTATTTGAGGAATCACTGACACTCCATTTATTGTGCAGTATTCTCTCTCTCTCTCTCTCTCTCTCTCTCTCTCTCTCTCTCTCTCTCTCTCTCTCTCTCATAGTCTCTAAATGAGAGTTTATTTATTTGAGGAATCACTAACATTCCACATATTGTGCAGTACTCTCTCTCTCTCTCTCTCTCTCTCTCTCTCTCTCTCTCTCTCTCTCTCTCTCTCTCTCTCTCCTGAATAGTTTCTAAATGAGGAGAGTTTATTTATTTGAGGAATTACTGACACTACATTGATCATACAATAGTTTTGACACTAGAAATAACACTGTTCAGTACTCGTGCAAATTTTTGTTTCTCCCAAATACGTAATTTCAAGGTATAATCTCTAATATAACTTGAAATGAGAGGAAGACATTTTACGGTAAGGAGGAACGCCAATATCCTTCTAATTATACTTAAGAGATCTATAAATATATGTAGTTCTATTATGCATTTCACGGATAAATCGAAAGCATACATTATAAGCAACGACATCTTTCTTTTACACTGTAAGTGGCATTAACAGGAGGCCTTATTCCAGCTTTTAAATTGTTCACAGGCAAATCCAGGTGCACGAAGACATGTAAATACTACCATCACGTAATGCGAATTCCTTTTCCGTAGGAGTATTTTCCGCCGTAAAAACTTCGGAAATACGGTGTTTTTCATTTCAGACGAAACATGAACACACTCCCTCATAATAAAAATCAAATAATTGACGGTTATATGCGAAAGGATGTATAATAGAGCTACAGATAAAAAGCCTCTCAGTAAGAGACCGATAATTACATCATCGGCGGTGGTATTCAGAGGCGTATGCATGAACGAAAGGAATATGATAAGTTATAAGTGCGAGAAGCATGTCATGATATTACCGATTTTACGTTTTGAATAGGTCACTGCAAGGTCGTACGGAGTGAGACGGTTCTCATGCAAGCAACTGAGAGTGTGGTTGTAATAAATACAAATGATTTGGTAACTAAAGTAGCTCTGGTGCACAAAGGATAGGTAAAATAAAAAAAAAAATCTTGATGATATTTGTATCATTGTGATATATTACTGGTCAAACATTCATTGGTTACCAAGTTCAGACAACAGTTTTTAATTCCAAAACCAAAGTCGTGAATGGTATTCAATAAATGATACTGAAGTCGCCAAAAACCAAGAGTAAACGATATATTCCTCAGCAAAGATATGCTTGACAAAATGAGCTGGAATTGTGATTTCTAGTCATGCAGTCTTTTTCTTGGTGATTTATTATCACTAAGTAATTTGACTTTGTAATTCTGGCTGTTCTTTCTACGTGGAAATCTTCATCTCATAAAGGAGAGTAGAAACTACTTAAGAAAGAAACCTCGTTTATCATGTGATTAAAGTAAAATTCACATTCAACAACTATGTGGAATGTGATTCTTTTTTTCTCAATTCGTATAGAGCTTCGCATTCACACGAAAGATGCAAATAAACCACTAAGTTCTGTTACCTAATACAGAAATTCTTTCATCGGTTTTGATTCTGAGTCGTCCATAGATTTCCTACTGCTGACCTCTATTTCATAGTAGGTTGATGAGAATGTAGTACAGTGACTTTCCCATCGTACTCTCTCTCTCTCTCTTTCTCGTCGTCGTCGTCGTCGTCCTCCTCCTCCTCCTCCTCCTCCTCCTCCTCCTCCTCCTCCTCCTCCTCCTCCTCCTTCCACTAATCTACTACTACCGCTACCACTACCATCGCTATTCAGCGAGTAATGTAACTGGTTTCAGGACTTGCTTCCTGTATAAGTTTATTTGCCAGCCCCACCCCCCCCATCCCCACCCCAACAAAAAAAGTAGACAAAAATGAAAATAAGATAAAAATTACTTTAAACATAAATATAGGTGAACGTATGAGCAAAAATACCTTACATCTATTTCTAACGATAAACTCATGCAATCATAAGGAAAATCGATGATATAGGCTAGGTCTCACTAACAACAACCCCTTCCCTTCTCTCCCCTCCCCTCCCCAAGGACACCTGTCCAACCCCCCCCACCAACCCCGAACCCCCCTTATCGATTTGCTAGACTAGCGTCGATGAGAAACAAATTAATGTCACTCGAAATATTTATGGCTTATGAGGAAATTGCAATAGCGTCGGGATACAAGATAAATAACCCATTTTAGCTGAGTTGCTGCGGACCGCTGATTCCCATAATGTCAAGAGTTATTTCGGTTGGAATATGGTAATACGGTTATTTGAATGTTTACTTACAAAGGTTGGGCAATCAAAAACGGGAATGACGAGGGTTATGGATATTGTGACTGGAATCATTATGAAGGTTATATGAAGTAGTCAGTTTTATAATGTAAATTTGATAAATAGAAATGTTTTTTTTTTTCTGCAAATGCCACCGAAAATATCAAGTTGTTAAGCAATGCTGCTCCAAGTTGTTGGTCAAGTAAAAAAAATGAAAATGAACAGTATGACGATACGAGATTTCGGAAAATTGCAAGTTGTTATCATTATACTGACCTCTGATTGAATATATAAATGATCATATAACTAACAAAATTAATATCTGGACTGTGTACACGTTCGTGTTCTGATAAATGCTTCAATAGACGTTTCCCATCACCTAAATTAAGAGGTTTCAAAAAAAAAGAGAAAAACAGAGTAATAAAATAAGATATTAAACATTTGAAAACTTTACAGAGCAATAAAATAAGATATTAAACATTTGAAAACCTTCACATCGATAAGGTCGTGACTTGTGTCAAACCAGTTTTAGATGAATAAGTAAACGCCAAATATTAGTTTGCCAGTATCGGAGACTAGTCAAGTAATCATAGATTATAATTTCTCGTATGAAAAACTTGTGTCCATAAATCAGTAGAGAGAGGTGAATGAATGAATGAGCATATCAGAATTACACTATTGTAATTGCTGTTGTAGGAACCGAGACAGGCAATAATGCATGTGCAGTAATATTCGTAAACAAAGAGCAATGTGAAAGTGAATGAGAATGGCTAATTATTGTTAAAATATTGGATCTTAATAACAATATTTGAAGATTTATTATTATCTTTAATGAGAAAAAAAACAGAAAAATCAATATTAAGCAGTTAGGTCTTACCATTAACATCTTTGTTATTTGCTTTAAAAACTATATTATTAAAATGTTTGATCTTTTAATAATATATGAAAGTTCATCACCAACTTTCATGAGCCAACGAAAGAAGTGAAATCGGTGGAAATTAGTTAGGCTTTACCATTAGACTCTGCTTATTTTATGAGGAAATCTATAGCGTTAAAATGTTGTATCCTTGTAAAAGTATTTAAAAATACATGCCTATCCTTATTGAGCAAAACAAAAAAATGTTTATATAAAACGAAAATCAATTAGTCTCCACCATTCCCATCTCTCTTTGCCTCGAAACGATAAGAATAAAAAAACGAGAGAATCGTTTACAATGCAAATCATTTCACAGATAAATGAAAACATTTTCTAGCACCGGTTGCAAACGGCCCCCGCCCCCGATGCAACTGAAATGAACTTATCAAAGAGCATAGTAATGATGCAAAGTTGCAAAGGCAATGGACTGTGCCGGCACTAATTGTCGCTAGTTTTTTTTTTTTTTTTTACCGTTTGCCTTTCGACACGGTATTTAGGTTTTCCTTGAAACTGAAGAGCACAGGTAATTCTAATTGGAACTTAAACGTCAATTTAGGTTAACTGAAGGACTTCGTTTGCATTCTATTTAGTTGTCGTGAGTTTGGGAATTTGTGCAGGTTTTTATTTATACGTGGTATATAGAGGTTGCATAATTCATTTGATCGCATTGCCTACTTTTAATACGATGATTGAGAGCATTGCAACATTCCAACTTCAGCAATTTGCATGAATTAAAAGATTATCGAATTCATTAGCCACTCATTATACAGTTTAATATCGCAGTCATTTTGATTAATAATTATCCACTGAAAGTACGAATGCTGTGGTTTTCGTAGCGCTGGCCTTTCTCTGGAGCCAACACTTCGTAAAACAGCCAAACAGATATATACACACCCATGAATATATATATGTATATATATATATATATATATATATATATATATATATATATATATATATATATATATATATATATATATATATATATATATATTATATTAGAAAACAGCTTAAGCCAACAGTCCAGAATCTAAACAGTGATTACACACCGACGACTATAAACTGACTTCACCTTCCTACATCGTTATAGAACCAAAATTGATCTTTTCCACCAGAATAGAATCCATTGCAAATGACGAACAGGAAACACCTAAGCGAACTAAGCTTTTGTTTTCAAGGAAACAGAGACCTACCTACCTATATAGCCCGCTGTAAGCGTAGTTGGTGGGTCCAACAGCATCCAGAATCTGTGCAGTAAATACGGGAGGCAAATCCTCCAACGTTCACATCGGAATGTGAGAGAGGGGAGAA
>NC_089746.1:49166511-49176511 GCF_040412425.1 Macrobrachium rosenbergii | reverse complement strand
ACAATATTCCAGTGATTGTTCCAAGCATCATTAAAAATTCAGAACTACTCAAAAGTTTAGGCGAATAAACTTCAGATTAGAATCCGGTGTTAAGTTTTTAAAAGACTTCATTCCTTGTAGATTACAGTGATATTAAAAAGACCTCATTACCTTTCTTATTTTGACAGTCATTTGTGTTATAAATAGCGTAGAATTTCTCGTACTCTCCGTTCTCCATTGGAGCACGATTTTTTGAGGTTATGATGTAATTATGATTTATAGTTAACAAGGAATGAATGAATAAATCAATCAATAAAGTAACTAATTATCTAATTAATTAATTGATTAATTGGTAGATATATATGTAAACTCATCAATGACCAGAAAACATAATTAACTGTTATGATATGCAAAAATCACTGGACATGCAAATAGTTACATATTATTATGCCACAGAAAAATATGTCTTATCTACATCGGTACTGCTAGATCCTTTTCTTTTTTGATGTGAGATTAACTGAGACCCACCAAAGTGTACAGTCTTATGCGAAAGTCTTATCCATCCCAGTAGAGGTACACACAACTCGGTATCAAACATAATACTCAATTACCCCGTAGGGCGGTTAGTGCCGTCAGTGCACCTCGCTTGGTGCACTATAGGCATTGCTTAAGATTCTTTGCAGCGTCCTTTTACTGTACCTCCGTTCATATTCTTTCTTCCATCTTACTTTCCACCCTCTTCTAACGATTGTTTCATAGTGCAACTTTCAAACCCCTCTCAATTTTCATTTCAGCCCTGATGACCTCATAGGTCCCAGCGCTTGGCCTTCGGCCTAAATTGCGTCGGAAGTACACTACCATTAAAAATAAATTGCATTGTATTCTGATCTACTTTAATTACTTAATAAAATATCCGTTATTGCGTCATATCTCCTTTTAGCGGCATATAGTAAAGAAAAAAAATTAATTTATGCATTTTGCGTTTCCACTGAAGTCTCAGATAGAAAACCTTTCTTTTATTGCCTATTGTTTCCTTTAAAAAAATGTCTACTGCCTTAGTGTTAGGTCGTATCTCCTTTCCAAACTCTCCTATAAAAATAAATGATACATAAATAAATAAATAAATAAATTTCATCCGTCTTATTCTGTCGTTCTTCTGTCGTCCCGTCCCATGTTTCTCCGCCCACTTCTCCCATTACCCCAAGTCACCACACCCTTCCCCCACCCAACCACTCACTCTCCCACTGCAAGACCACCTCCACAATATCAGTGTCTTTCCTTTCTTTCGCGTCAAGACGCCGAAAGAAGCCCCTCGTCTAGAAGAGACGACAAGAGACTGAACATTATATTCTCGACACATTCCTCCACTTACACAGAGACGACACTCACGTGGGACCTGGCTGTGTCCTCCTGCACATCCAAAAGTCATGAAATTTTGCAGCCTTTCAGCAGGACGCGATGCCCGGCCGCTGGAGATTTCGATTCGCATAACATTGTCTTTTCGAGGTTGGGGAGACTTCTCGTTTGAAATGATGGAAAGATATCATGCTTGTAAAGCAAGGTAATGGGAGTCCTTCAGGGATTTTCCTTTTATTTTAGAGCGACTGTTTTAAGGGACATGCACGGACACACGACGCACACACAGAAATACAGATACACACACAAAATACAGATATACATATATATATATATATATATATATATATATATATATATATATATATATATATATATATATATATATATATATATATATATATATATATATATGTATGTATATATATATATATATATATATATATATATATATATATATATATATATATATATATATATATATATATATATATATATATATTATATCCTGCAACTATATTCTTGGAGTTTTATTGGGATGCCAGAAAGCTTTACCCCACTGGTACCACTCCTCCTGGGAGGGTAACGGGGTGTATGTTATACAGACGTGTATGTATGTATGTATAAATAATATATATATATATATATATATATATATATATATATATATATATTTATATATATATATATATATATATATATATATATATATATATATATATATATATATATATATCTATATAAATTGGTCTGTCCATTTTCACCATAAATGTCCTAAGTGATCATATCAGTTACCCGAGAAAATAAATGTTGTTTTCATTCACCACTACTCCTTTTGCGATGAGATGATTACATTGTAAGGTTCTTATGCTCATATTTTAGAATTTTCATTATTTGAAGTTGGCGTATTTACATGTATACCAAACACGCTTAAACTTCAACTGTTTCAACTAGCAGCATTTGTAAGTATGTTACGTATTTCATATTCATGTTACAGCGATCAATAGCAGGTTTCGTCGTATGATATTCTTTCTTCTGATGAAAAAGAGGAAAAGTTTACAAACACACGGATTGTTGAATAGATAAATTTATTTAAATTTAAAGATTTTTTATTGGCGATGAAAATAATTTTTCAATTTTTTTTTCTGTTGTCGTAGTAAACTATTGTTGAATAGATAAATTGGTTTAAATTTAAAGATTTTGCAATTTTTTTCTGTTGTCTCTATATAATTCACCTTTTACAAACCACTTGTCTGCTGTAATATATTTTGGGTGTTCCAATGTTTGACGCAATTAGACTTGAATGTAATATAACCCGCTCTGCAGTGGGTACTACGAAAGAGGTTGAGATTTAATATATTTGCTCATTCTGTTGCACCTCCAGACTGGAAACACAATTTAAAGAATTTCCCAGATTTATGAACGAACTTCTATCTCTGTAAGCCAACGCAGCTCCTGTGCGTTTGTTCAGCTTATGGGCTCTCCATATTTTTGCATTTGATATTTGCTTATATAATATACGCTGCTTTATTTTTTTGATGTCCCAGTGACACCTCTTGTTTACAGTCCTCTTAGCAGGTGCATGTGTGCCAGTGTATTGTGGCGGGGGATCTTTCTGTTTTGTTTTGTAACATTTTTTTTTTATAGATTTGTTCATACGTGTATTATTTTTTTTTATTATTTTTCATAAATGTTTGTGATGCGTCTGGTAGGTATATTGAAAGTTTAGTGTCGCACTGTTTTGCTTGACGCGTGGTTGTTACTGTAATTATCATAAGTAAATCTTCGTTTTGTCAAGTTTGCTTATGACGAGACGAGTTGAATTCTCTTTATAAATAAATATATATATATATATATATATATATATATATATATATATATATATATATATATATATATATATATATATATATATATATATATATATATATATATATATATATATATATATATATATATATATATATATATATATATATATATATATATAGGAGAGCCCATAAGCTGAACAAACGCACAGGAGCTGTGTTGGCTTACAGAGATAGAAATTCATTTATAAATCAGGGAAATTCTTTAAATTTATAGTGATGCCAGTCTGAAGGTGTAACAGAATGAGCAGATGCATTTAATCACACTGTTTGTAGTACCTTTTACAGCGCGGGTTATATTGCATGCATTCCTAAATGGGTCAAGTATTGGAACACCCCAAATTTAGTACAGTAGACAAGTAATTTGTAAAGGTGAAGCATGCAAGAATGATATGGTTTACCCAATACAGAGTGGGTAACACTCTCTTAAATGGGTCAAGTGTTGGAACACCCAAAATGTAACACAGTAGACAGGAAATTTGTTAAGGTGAAGTATGGAAGAATTATACGGTTCATTACGAGGAGAGAAAAACAAATGTGACAAGATATTTGTATCACCCATAAAAATCTCTGCAGGATAAATCCGTTTATTCTTAAAAAAAAAATCCCGGTTTTTGTAAACCTTTCCTCTTTTTCGTCAGATGAAGAATGTCGTAAGATGACATCTATCATTCGTCGCTTTAACATGAACATAAAATATACAATATACGGACCAATGCTTCTAGTTGAAACAGTTGAAGTGTAAGTGTTCATTGTGTAAGTAAACATGTAAATACGTAAACTTCATATTATAAAAGTACTAAAATATGATTATAAGAACCTTCCGAGTAATCAATGAAACAAAAGTCATCCCAAAAGAAATAGCAGTGAATGAAAACAACATTTATTTTCTCCGGTAACAGATATGATAGCCTAGGATATTTATGGTGAGAAAAATGGGAAGACCAATTTATTTGTCCTTTTTATTATTGTTTTAGACGAGCAGAAGACACGGCATGGTTGCGAACCCTTTTGGTATTTCGAAACACGAAAAAATTAGGACTCTCTCTCTCTCTCTCTCTCTCTCTCTCTCTCTCTCTCTCTCTCTCTCTCTCTCTCTCTCCCCTTTGAACTCTCATTACATTTTTGTTCAGTAATTGAATCCATCAGTGTCCTTGAGTAGCAAAATCGATCTTGCAAAAATATTTTTGCAAAAAATACAAGGCACGTGGATCACTTAAAAGTTTATGAGGATTTTGAATGAGGTGAAGGAGTACATCCTTAAGAAGTCTTCTGTGATATAATGTTAAATGAAAATGTAAGGATATATATATATATATATATATATATATATATATATATATATATATATATATATATATATATATATATACTGTATATATATATATATATATATATATATATATATATATATATATATATATATATATATATATATATATATATATATATATATATATATATATATATATATATATATATATATATATATATATATATATATAGAGAGAGAGAGAGAGAGAGAGAGAGAGAGAGAGAGAGAGAGAGAGAGAGAGAGAGAGAGAGAGAGAAGATATGTAAAACGTTTAACACCTATGATTTCAATACGAATTGCTAATGTAGAACCCCCAATGAACGCAGGGAGAGAGAGAGAGAGAGAGAGAGAGAGAGAGAGAGAGAGAGAGAGAGAGAGTGCAGAGTGCAGAGTACGCTTGCTGCAAATATTAGACTGGCAGTCAAACATGGAGAGGAAAAAAAAAAAAGAATAAAAATTCTATTCAAAAGCAAATGCCTGTAAACCCATCAGAGCAGATACGAAATTTGAATTGAAAATTCAGCAGCGGTCCCTTACTTCCACCTCGATTGAAGTGTTTACTTAATATTATCCCCCAGACTTGCATACCGTTCCTTCCCTCTGGGTATTTTTGGGCCCAAATCGTTACTTTTTGCGCACGCGCGTCATGCACAATTCATGAGAATGGACCGTGCGCCGGTTGGAATAAGCTTTTCAATAGCGGGCCAGGTCATGGAAAGCGCTTTTCTATTTTTATGAGAATTCGTTTTTCCCGAAACGAGGAATTTGCTGCTGATCATTTCTGGTTGGAATATCTGTAGAAATGTTTAGAGTACGATGTGACTTGCCTCGCTGTCTCCTTTCTATTTTAGATGCTGAATTTGGAAGCATAAAATTGCTATAGGAATTTTATATTGTATGTTATAATTTTTTTTATAGGATGGAGGCATAGTACAGAGAAAAAGTGTATATACTTTTCAATGAATGTCGAGTAGTAATTAGTCTTTCAAAATGATTAGCTACTGTTAAGGATGTTAAACCCTTGTATTATAGTAAACTACTGCTAGCTTAATCCTTATAGATATCCATAAACAGAATAAGAAAAAGTATATATTAAGTCAGTTGTATGCTAAAGAGACATACAAACATAACAGTAAACGCATAGATAGAGACACAAAAGAATAGGAATATTTGAAAAAATATCAGAAAATTACCATATTTTGTTAATTAAAATGATGACCCTTGTCATATAGTGAACTACCGCTAGCTTAATCCTTATACATATCCATAAACAGAACAGGAAAAAAATATATTGAAACAGCTGTATTCTGAAGAAACATTAGATATCAAATAATCTTTCAAATAATATAAAAAAAAATGGTCAGATGTTAATCAGAATGATAGACCGCTGTAATATAGTAAACTACTGTTCGCTTAATCCTTATAGATATCTATAAACAGGTGTATACTAGAGAAACGTACAAAAATAACTATAAACATGGATAGATACATAGAAGGATAGGAATATTTTTAAAATAATTTTAGAAAGTTACCAGATTTTGTTAATTATAACGATAGACCCTTATAGTTATAATGATAGACCCTTATAATATAGTAAACTAATGCCAGCTTGATCCTTATAGGTATCCATAAACAGAATAAGGAAAAGGATATATTAAAACACTACCAAAGAAATATACAAAAATAACGATAAAAACGTAGACTGATACATAGAAGAATAGGAATATTTCAAAAAGTATAAAATTATCAGATTTAGTTAATCAAAATGATAATGACAGACTCCTATAATATAGTAAACTAATGCCAGCTTAATCCTTCTGGGTATCCATAAACAGAATAAGAAAAGGGATATCTAAAAACATCCTTATACTAAATAAAACATAGAAAAATAATGATAAATGCATAGATAGGTACATAGGAAGGTAGTTCAAGTCCACAACAATGTTTATTAGAGATCAAATAATCCTTCAAATAATGTTTAAAAAATTATCAGATGTAGTTATTCAGAATGATAGACCCTTGTAATATAGTAAACTACTGTTAGCTTAACTTATAGATATCTATAAACAGGTGTATACTAGAGAAACGTTCAAAAATAACTACAAACGCTTAGATACATACATAGAAGGATAGGAATATTTCAAGTATATTAGAAAATTATCTGGTTGTGTTAATCAGAATTATATATATCCAAATAGATGTTCATAAACAGAATAAGAAAAGGGATATAACAAATTAGCCGTATAATAAATGGAACATGCGAAAATAACAATAAACGCATGGATAGATACATGAGGAGGATAGGAAGGCAGTCATGTCCACAACAATAATGCTGCATCTTGTTGACACAGAGTCCATCCTCATACCAAGAGGATATGCGTCTGTGTTGGTATTCGTGTTGTCTTGGGTCAATGGTTTATTTGTCAATCATTAGTGCCCCTCCTGAACCTGTGTCTAACAGCCATTGGAACGATCGTTCATCTTGTTGGAGTTATGGTGAATCTGTCACTTACACCTGAGTTGCGTTGTAATAATTGTAAGTTTTGGACGCGGTATGGCCTGGTTCTTGATGTAGTGAGATCGTTTTTATTTTTTGGCTTGCTTAATCAAGAAAAACAGAAATCTCTCTCTCTCTCTCTCTCTCTCTCTCTCTCTCTCTCTCTCTCTCTCTCTCTCTCTCTCTCTGAAACATGCATGCGTACATGATTATATGATACGAATTAATAAATTAGGCCAACATTTCTTTGAAAACGTGAGTACATTAAATGAACATTGAAATATTATATCGCAAACGTTACATAGTAGCTCTCTCTCTCTCTCTCTCTCTCTCTCTCTCTCTCTCTCTCTCTCTCTCTCTCTCTCTCTCTTACACACACACACACACACACACACACACACACACACACACACATATACACACATATATATATATATATATATATATATATATATATATATATATATATATATATATATATATATATATGTATATATACATATATATATATGCATATATGTATATAGATGGATATATATATATAAATAGATATATATATATATATATATATATATATATATATATATATATATATATATATATATATATATAATGGAAACTCTTGCGTAAAGGCATCGATGTCTTGAAGCATAGAACGCAAAAGTAGATCCTGTCGGACAGCCAAGCTGCGATGGATAAAAGAACAATCCAGTTAACAGGAAACACCTGAGAAAGGGTTGTGGATGGAAGGGGAGAGCTTCTAGGCCTGAAAGGTCTGTAAGAGCTTCCAGACTTGTAAGGGCTTGCAAACCTGTCATAGCTTCTAGACCTGTAAGAGCTTCCGGACCTGTAAGAGCTTCCAGACCTGTAAGAACTTCCTGACCTGTAAGAACTTCCTGGTCTAGAGGAGCTTCCTGACCTGGAAGAGCTCCCAGATTTGGAAGAGATTCCAGACCTGTTAAAGCCTCCGGACATGCAAGAGCTCCGAGACCTGCAAGAGCTTCCTTACCTGGAAGAGCTTCCAGACCTGTAAGAGATTCCAAACCTGTTACAGCTTCCAGACCTAGAATAATTTCCAGACCTGGAAGAGCTCCCAGATCTGTAAGAGCTTCCAGACCTGGAAGACCTTCCAGACTTGTAAGATCTCTCAGACCTGGAAGAGCTTCCAGACCTGTTAGAGCTTCCCGACATATAAGAGCTTCCAGATCTGGAAGAGCTCCCAGACCTGGAAGAGATTCCTGACCTGTAAGAGCTTCCAGACCTGGAAGAACTTCCAAATCTGTAAGAGTTTCCAGACCTTGAGGAGTTTCCAGGCCTGGAAGAGCTTAAGGACCTGGAAGAGTTTCCAGGCCTGTAAGAGTTTCCAGACCTGGAAGAATTTCCAGACCTGTAAGAGCCTCCGGACTTGTGTGAGTTTCCAGACCTGCAAGAGCTTCTAGACTTGTATGAGCTTCCAGACCAGTAAAAGCTTACAGGCTCCAATCTTTTACAGGCCTGGAAGCTTTAGGTTAAGGCTATGCCTAGTGGCCTGAGATGAACAGAGATAGATGAGTAAGAATTTAAAATTGCGGATTAAAGAACTAATTGGAAGGACGAGATTAGGGGAAGGGAAAGAGCGATTGATTGATTGATTGATTATTTGATAGAGTATTAAACTGAAGTTATGAAAACCTTGGTGATCAATTACTGAAATACAAAACATGTTAAATATTAATATAATAATTCACTCTTCATACAGTCACATTAAAAACAGGTCTGTAACTACTGGGGTAGAGATTGAGAGTAGATTTAAGCAAAGAATAAGATAGATAGATAGAGAGAGAGAGAGAGAGAGAGAGAGAGAGAGAGAGAGAGAGAGAGAGAGAGAGAGAGAGAGAGAGTAGGATTAAGCATGAATTAGAAGGTAAAAAGACTGGGAAAAAAGATGAAAGTGTAGATCTAGGAAATAAAGGAGAATGGTAGGGAAAAATGGAAACAGACCTGTTTACAAACAGATGAATACAAGGTAGAGAAAGAAAATATATTACAAAAAATATCAGAATCATATCAATAAGATTACAAAAAATACTCGAAAGTGATTGAAAAAAAAAACGATTGGGTAAATGTAAGGGAGAGAAAAAGAAATGTCGAAAAAATAAAGAAAAGACAAGGAAAACTATCTGGAGAAGGAAAAACGAGGAGGGAAAATGATAGAGACAGATGTCTGGGGGAAGGAGGGAAGAGAACGTTATAGATCACGTCCTTGAATCCTCCAACTGGAGGAGGAGAGGATCTCTCTTCTTTGCCTCATCACGAGCGCTGAAATCTCGAGCGTCTCTCGTTTGAGCTATCAGGCGTGGCAGAGGACAGGGTCTAAGTAGGCGAGGTCTCTCTCTCTCTCTCTCTCTCTCTCTCTCTCTCTCTCTCTCTCTCTCTCTCACATTTGTCTGTCTGCATGTCTCTTTTCCTGTGGATGGGTTGCTTCCTCTTTTCTGGAAGTTCTTTCATTAATTTATAATGAATGAATTAGATAGTATCTTTCAACTTCAGACGACTTTTTATACATATGGTCTTATTCATATTGATGTATTTGTGTAATTTTGTGTACAATTGGCAATTGTGAGTGCACTTGATACATGTATAGCACTGGCTTTGGTCATCACTCATTCATTTTAAAGCAGACATCGCGAGATATTTGTAAACGAGTTGATAAATCAATACTGAAACAATTTCCTTAAAACTCTTAATGCAGAGTGGCCAGGCATGAAATTACGAAACTTTTTTTTTTTAAATGCCAATGAAAGAACTATGATATTCTCATCCCTAGCATGAAAGACAAAGGACACCAGACCCTACCCTATAATTAATGGATCCTCCGCAGGGCATACAACAGGGTTGTCCATTCATTTCCATCTCTGGTCAATGGCTCTGTAGTCCCTCTATTGGAAAAGAATATTTCTTCCCCATCTTATTGACTGAGAAATTTACCTCGGAGAGAATTTGTTT
>NC_089746.1:49146511-49159011 GCF_040412425.1 Macrobrachium rosenbergii | reverse complement strand
TGAAGTTTTAAAAGTCACTTCAAATAAAAATAATTCAGCATTTTATCTTCTTATGATAACTTATGGCATCTTCTTGAATTCTTAAATACCAGTACCATTAATGAAACTTTTGAAAAAGCGAAAATAGTTTTTTGGGAGAGAAGTACCAGTCATCGATTTATCCCATCCCAAAAGTCTTGCACCGGTTCAAGAGATCGTCAATATGGTTCAAACGCTTTCAACAGGGTTAAGAAAGTTCCTGGAATTGAAAGTGTGAATGTGAACTCACCTGTCGCTTATACCTAAGTAATGGATGTATTCATGAATTGAACGATGTTATCTACTTGTGTGTAGAAGGAAGGCAACCGATGCTCGCATGCCTTCCTTTGACAAGCTGTCAATCAAATTGTCATCCTCTGTTTAAAAATGCAAATGCTAGAGCTACGTACACGAAATGTGATAAAATGCTTTCGATGCTTTTGTTGCAATACTTTGGTAAATTTGATATTAAAGAGCCTTGTAGTTTTATCATTTCCAGTATAACAGTTTTAGTTTTCTGTAAAAGAAAACTATTGTGCCTTCTTTGTCTGTCCGTCCGCACACTTTTTCTGTCCGCCCTCAGATCTTAAAAACTGCTGTGGCTAGAGGGCTGTAAATTGTGATGTTGATCATCCACCCTCCACTCATCAAACATACCAAATTGCAGCCCTCTAGCGTCAGTAGTTTTTATTTTATTTAAGGTTAAAGTTAGCCATAATCGTGCGTCTGGCAACAATATAGGACAGGCACCACCGGGCCGTGGTTAAAGTTGAATGGGGCGGGGCTCACACTGCATTATACCGAGACCACCGAAAGATAGATATATTTTCGGTGGCCTTGATTATACGCTGTACAGACTACTCGACTGCGCCGAAGAAACTTCGGCGTATTTTTTACTTGTCTTGTTTTGTTTATATAATCTTTACCCATCTGGAGAGATAGTTTTTTCTGTAAACAAAATCAAAATATTTCCTCACTTTTTTCTTTAAATGGACTGATAGACGCTATTTAAAATCTCAGTCGAAACCAAATAAACACAGCATGGTTCAATTAACTCATGGCAAAAACATTTGCTTGTGTGTGTGAATTTGAACAACGATAATATTTGTAATGTTCAAAGAAAACATTTGCGAGTGTCAGAAGTTGAATAAAGAAAATATGTGCATAAGTAAACATTTAAGTAAAGAGAATATTTTGCATGTTTAAAAACTTAAACCAAGAGAATATGTGCAAAAGTAAAAATTTAAACGAAGAAAACATTTCCATGTTTCAAAACTTGAACCAAGAAAATACGAGTATGTACTAAGTAAGTCCTTAAACAAAGAAAACATTTGCATGTATGTTAAAGAAAGCATTTGCATGCGTAAGAACATTTGCATATGTAAAACTTAAACCAAGAAAACATTTGCATGTGTAAAAACTTGAACCAAGAAAACATTTGCACATTTAGAAACTTGAAACGAAAACATTTGCATGTGTAAAAACTTGAACCAAGAAAATATTTGCACGTGTAAGAATTTAAACAAAGAAAATTTTTTCATGTGTAAGAGTTTAAACAAAGAAAACATTTGCTCGTGTAAAAACTTGAACCAAGAAAACATTTGCATGTGCAAGAACTTGAACAAAGAAAATATTTGCATGTGTGAGAACTTAAACAAAAAAAAATTTGCATGTTTAGAAATATGAACCAAGAAATATTTGGATGAATAAAAGATTCAACAATGAAAACATTTGCACCTGTAAGAACGTACCCAAAGAAAGCATTTGCACGCTCGAGAATTTTGAACCCGAAACTTCATGATTCATTAACGTTTGGTCAAGCGTGAACACAGCCTCTGTTTGATAACTTTTTGAGAGCGTGACAGCTTGCTCTGAATAACGCATCTAAGTTACACAAGTCTCAACGGCAAACCTTTTTTAATATGCAACAGCGATATTGATTGCAATGATTATTTTTTTTGCTCGCCTCTTCATTCTTCTGAAGAAAACACTTGGCGAGTCGATAGAAGAAATATATAAAACTCGTAACAGATTTTCTTTTGGATAATTAATTAACGACTTCTTTCATCAGTAATTCTAAGACGAGTGATATTTTTTGTGTTTTCATAATGTCAAACACTATTTTTGATTTGGCTGGTGACATTTTTATTATTTTATTTTAGTCCTGATTCTTATATAAATATATAATATATATATATATATATATATATATATATATATATATATATATATATATATATATATATATATATATATATATATATATATATATATATATATATATATATATATATATATATATTTATATATAATATTTTTACTTATAGCATATTTACTCCTTAAGTCTGCATAGGAATAAGAATCAGGACTAGGATAAAATAATAAAAATATCACCAGGGAAGACAATAATAGTGTTGGACGTTATGAAAAAACATTAAAGAATATATCTCTTCTTAGAATTACTGATGAAAGAAGTCGTTAATTAATTATCCAAACGAAAATCTGTTACGAGTTTTACATATTTCTTCTATCGACTCGCCAAGTGTTGTTATTCAGAAGAATGAAGAGGAGAGAAAAAAAAAACATTCCAGTCAATAACGCTGTTGCATATTAAAAAAGATTTGCCATTGAGACTTGTGTAACTTAGATGCGTTATTCAAAGAAAGCTGTCACGCGTTCAAAAAGTTATCGGACACACACACATATATACACACCCGTATATGTATGTATATATACACGCGCACATATATATACACATGTATATATATATATATATATATATATATATATATATATATATATATATATATATATATATATATATATATATATATTTACACACACACATAAGCGTTACCCATTTAATACCCTGTATAGCATAAACTACCAAAAAGTTCCTTTAAATACCATTCAAATTAAGACGTCTTTCAATCGTTCCAGGCGAAAAGTTTTTCCAAATCTAGAGTACAAGAACTAAAAACAAGCTTCAGGATCTAGGTAGCAATTCAGTCAAGTCGACAGCCGTCAAATTTTCATGACTTTTGGATATCTAATGGAGGTTCCTGGAAGGTTGTCTCTGGGTAAGTGGAGGAGTGTGTCGAGAATATAATATTCAGTCTGTTGCCGTCTGTGGAGAAAGAGAGAGGTCCTTTATGCCACTTCGTTGAAAAAAAACATAAGTATATTATTATGGTGTTCCTGCAGTGACACTGATGAAGGAAAGATGTGAGGAGGGAACGGAGAAAAGAATAGGGGATGGTGGGTTCGTGCTGGGGTAGGATGGGATAGGATGGGGCTGGGAAATGGTAGCGAAGATTTTTTCTTTTTAACCAAACAAAAAGTATTACTGGGAACCTTCCATCACTTTCAATCTTTGTTTATCGCCACTGCATGCGTGATCTTGTGCAGATGTGGCCTAGACTGTGAGCATTGTAATTATTAGCGACTGGTATGTGTATGCGTTTTTACCACTATTATTATTATTATTATTATTATTATTATATCTGCTGTCTTGTATGTGTCATTATCTTATTGTTATTACTATTATTCAACATCAGACGTGTGTATTTCAGGAGGAGTTACCACTTCTTTTTTTTTCCTCTATTTCATTTTTTTATAAATGTAAGTGAATTTACATATAGAGGTTTAGCTCGAACTGTACTCACTTCAATGTTAAAGCCATTACTTATGACAGGGGTTGTTCCACAATGTGACTCAACCCTTTTTGGTGTCCTGTGTATGTCTCTTTCGCTGATGCTACGCCTCTCACAGGATGGGGAGAGGGGGAGGGTGTCCAATAAACCGGCCTCTCACGAGACACAATTTAATCCAACACCCAGAAACCTAAGTTGGTTTAAAAGACGATCATTTTAAGGCTCTGGAAGAGTAATTCGAGAATGCCTTTATAATGCCACAGCTTCTCACATTTGGAATTCTCCACCTGCCTCTTTTTTTCTGATCATTATAAACTTTAGGAACGGGTACATCGAGTCCTGAATTCTGCTTCATCTTTCTTTCTTGCACTTCGTTATTCGTGATAGTTTTTACGTGTCCTTTATTTATAAAAACATTCCGGTTGTCAAATTCATTGTTCATTGTATTAGAAATAATGTGGGGTGGCAGGGCGGGGAGGGGGCGTGGGAATGAGGGTAGGAAGCAACACAAAGCAAGCTTTCATTTGCAAGTTTTTGTGGAGAATGACTAACATGAGTAATTATTGATTTATTTTTAATTTCTAAATGTATAAGGAATATATCATACAATTTTTTATTTTTATGTTAATGACCTTATTTTGTTAAAAAATGAAGTTTACGAAATATGCAAGAATTACTGAAAACTGGAAAATAAATAGTAATTAAAATACAAAATCATTCTATATTTGCCCTTTAGATACTGAAATATCCTTAGAGACCTGTGATTATTGCATCTATGTCCTTTTTCCGATATTAACAAAGAATGATGAGAAATTGTGCTACAGAATTAGAGCAGATGCATCGTTATTAGAGTCTTTTATCTGGTCAGTAAACCGCAAGTTTTTGCCATCATTAGGATTGATTTTTATTTTAGAGTGTAGATTTGTTAGAGTAGATAATAATAATGATGCATACTTAATATTTAGCGGCATCCCAGAGAGATAAAAAATTTTTATTGCCCTTTGTTGTGGTTTCGGATACGTTTCTGTGTACCAAATTAAGAGCGAAAATATATAAGTAAAATTCGTGATATTCCAAACTGTGATTTACAGTTAAAGAAAATGTCGGTTATTGGCTACTGTAGTTAAGTTTATGATAAGATATTCTATTATTGATTTTACTAGTACTGATTACTAGATTTCTAGACTGGGCAGAAATGGTGGCTGATTACTCGCTTAGAAAAAGATTCATTAGTTTTTTTTATTTTGTGGACTAATTGATCATTAAAAAAATAAAAAAGATGTTACTGCGGCCACTATATTGAACAAAAAGTTTCATTATTGGGAAGTCAAAAGAACATGTAGATATTACTTAGGTCATGAAGAGAAGGATATGAAAAAGATGAAAAGATCCTACGGTTTATATTATCAATATATTGCAACTATAATGTTTATAGCAAAGACATTCCTTTAAAAACTATGGAGTTACAGCTTTAATCTCGTAGAGTGAACAGAATCCCTAATAATATAATAATTTGCTCTGTTCTTAACTGAATATATAAAATCCATGATAATTACTGAAATAACAGGGTAACCCTCAGTGCCTGGTATTAAATATGCTTGATGGTAACTAATAATGCTATTGTAGACATTTCATTAAAATACTGAAAAAATCTATTAAGAAAGATATTAATAGAATGCACAATTATCATCTAAATTTTTTATGAAACTATTGTGGACAGAATGCAGAAGTTTGGAAGTCATAGGATAATAAATAACATAAGAAAACAAATATGCGGATTTTAAATGCCCAAAATTTCCAAAGTTGTATTTCTCATACAAATAGCAAAATTGATTTCTGATGCAATAATGTAATAATGCACGAACAAGTTTGGTCTCATATCTCCAAGAGCATCTTCCCCTTTAGACGCCAGCAAGATTAAAAAAAAGTCTGGAAAATTAATCTCCATTGGCTATGAGAAGGATTTTCAGTATGAGATCAAACAGGGAACTTTGGAAGCGCCGTTCGCCCACTTGCAAAATTAACGTCAAGGACACTGATGTGACGTCACGACCGTAAACATCACTCGTCGCCGAATTTTAATTTCCGTTCATTTTTCAGTATTGAAACTTCGGGGGGAAATTAGGGCATCACCAGAAAGTATAATGAGAAGTTCTTAACATGATGTCATACACGAGTCACATGAATATGGTTTGTCTAGAGATTATTGGTTAGTTCGCTTTTTATGTGTCATAATGTAACAATAATAATTTCATTAAAGTTTCGCAAAGATAATTTCAGTAAAATTTGGCAAAGATAATTTCAGTAAAATTATTAAACCCTATTTTTTATATCGTAAAACAAAAGGAGATCCTCTCTCTCTCTCTCTCTCTCTCTCTCTCTCTCTCTCTCTCTCTCTCTCTCTCTCTCTCTCTCTCTCAGTTTCACGTTGTTTTCCGTTAACACATTGGTAGTTATAAATACCGATTGGTAAACAAACATACAAAATAGGATTTATCTAAAATCCTATAAAATCAACCACATTACGTATTGCATTTAATACTAAAACTAATATAAAGCCGAAGGTTTTTTGACGGTAAATCAGTCTCTTTGGTATTAACCGATGAGTTGATATAAATACTACTTGTTTCAAAGCATTTTCATAACCAGTCTATGTAAGTGACTGTAAGCAAAATTATTTATCCACTTTGGGAAAACTAGGTGTTGATGCTTTTGAGGCTCAGGTTTTCAGTAAGTGATTAAGTGCAGAATTCTATATTTTGATAGATAGATAGATAGATAGATAGATAGATAGAGAGAGAGAGATAGAGATAGATAGATAGATGGGTAGGTAGGTAGGTAGGTAGTTAGGTAGTTAGGTAAGTAAGGTAGATAGATAGATAGATAGATAGATAGATAGATAGATAGATAGATAGATAGATAGATAGTTAGGTAGAGAGATAGATAGACAGACAAAGAGATATCATAACGTGTATAACATTTATGATGATGATTACGATTATATTGCGTGGATAGAGAGATAGAATAATGTCATTATGAAGGTATGTATAAATGATACAGAACATTTAAGTGTATTTTTAATCTGTTAGCGGGAACATATTAATTAGAACACTATACATGAAAACTGCATGAATATAATGACTGAAGACAACTTTTTTTTCTTGAAAATTGATTGTCTACTTTGCCTAAATCCATTGAGGTATACTTTTATAAACGTGTACATCCACTTTGGTTCATTTCTTTCGTGAATAAATAAAAAACATGGAAATAAAATACGGAAAATAAATCTGACACCGATCCCACATTTCAGAGAGAGAGAGAGAGAGAGAGAGAGAGAGAGAGAGAGAGAGAGAGAGAGAGGGTGAAGCGAAATCCTCAATAATACTCTGAAAATCCCTATTCTGACACAAACAAAAGGTGTTTCAGACGCGAACAAAATCTACCTACCAAAAGGGCTAACAAACATTTCCACTGACTTACTTTCTCTCCCTGTTTGACGGTGGATGTTGTTTGTCCGAAGCTCTGAAGCTGGGTGGAAATAAGGACGCAAAATAATGATAATTATTGTTGCTTTGTCCGTCATCATGAACAGGTAGAACTGGGGCACAAAAAGCAAATTCTGTGATGAAAGATATTTTCTTCGGTGAATTCGTATGTGGCAGAGAGAGAGAGAGAGAGAATAACTAAAATTGAATATATTGTATATATAACACAGTTTCCAAATATACCAATAAAAAATCAATCTTTCTCTATTATAAATTATATGATGACATTTTGCAGTAAATTTTCACTGTGCATTCTCTCCCTTACCAGTCTTTGCCTCATGGGGGGATGGCCACTAATTATATTTATATATATATATATATATATATATATATATATATATATATATATATATATATATATATATATATATGTAATGTGTGTGTGTGTGTGTGTGTGGTCACTCTTGTCTTAATCCTACCACAACACAGAAGCCGCAATTCCAGCACGTCTAACCCTGAAAGTGTTACACCCTGCATATCCTCCTTAGAAACCTATCGTCTCCCGGTTTCCCATACTTGATCAAACCACCTGCCTTATGTCCTTAAGTCTCACCACACTGTACACAAAGAGTAAATTCCAGTTCGAAAGTAATATTTAATTTTTGCGAATCTTTAAATGCAAGTTCGTTGTCTCTGCAGGCGCATGACTCCTTCCAATGTCTTTTATTTCACATTTCCAGAACACATGGTACCTCTCTACCACGCTTACTTCATTACTGGTTCATTTTTTTACATTTCATCAGCAGTCACATTTATCCCTAATTGCACTATCACTGTAATAAGGTGTGTTTGGAAATAAAATACTGTTTCGTTTTCATATCCACGTTTCCCAGAAATTTAATTTTCTTATTTTTAATAAATACAGTGCAATTCATCAAATTAATTATGTACCTGCTGAGAGAGGACGCTTTAAAGTAAAGAAATCTTCTATATTTCATCATAAGATACTTGATTGTTCACACACACACACACACACACACATATATATATATATATATATATATATATATATATATATATATATATATATATATATATATATATATATATATATATATGTATATATATATATATATATATATATATACACATACATATGTATATATATATATACACGTAAATATAAGAGAGAGAGAGAGAGAGAGAGCTTACTGTCATTTCTTGTGAATACTGATACACGTATTTAAAAACCTTTCATCAACACAGAATGTAAAGAGAAATTTTGAAAAATTATTGTGGAATTTTAAACGATCATGAAAAATATCTGTTGTATCATATTAACCTAACGAGTCATAGGAACAATAAATAAGCTTCCCTTCTGGTTTGTATTGAAGACATGAAATTACATTCTCTATATTAGAGATTAATTACCACCGTGAATATATATAACAACTCAACGTTAACTTTTTTTTTTTTTTTTAGAAATATCTTGCCCTAGCGGATGGAATTAATGACCTCGTGTAGCTTGTTGTTACTTCCAACAGAATGCTATTAGTTTATGCTCTCATTAGACAGCTTCCCTACAACTCAGTGACCTAAACATAATGTAAACAAAGATATACCTGTAAAGAATTGCAAGAGTGAACTGCTTGAATCCGAATTTCATAACAACTGTAATGAATAACAGAATTCAAGCTCGTACAGCATGAAACGGCATTGTGGCAGCTTTAAGCTGTGAAGTTCCAACTTTAACTTCCGAGTTTTATGCTGAATGGTATAGTGAAGGGCTTAACGTTTTTCTAGTTAGGCAACCCAGTCAGTTTTCTAGAGAAATTATTTTCCTGTTCTCCCTGCTTTGCTTACGTGCGTCTCCATATTTGTTCATTTACAACGGCTTGTTTGCTAAAATAAACAAAGAAATTCTGGTTTACAAAAAAATTACTTTCAATTTAGCTATGCCACTGTATATTTTTGTTGTCTTGCTTTTAACATAGTCAATATATATATATATATATATATATATATATATATATATATATATATATATATATATATATATATATATATATATATATATATATATAATATATATATATATATATATATATATATATATATATATATATATATATATATATATATATATATATATATATACACACACAGGTAATAAACACACAATCACGTGTAGAAAGAGATAAATTCTGACTCACATCAGGATCAACCCAGGTCTTTCAAATGAAAGGCATGACCTGGGTGTCTCAGATGGCAGCATATTGCTTTTCAATTTGAAGGACCTGTGTTCGATCCCGATGTGAGTCAGAAATTTATATTTATATATACATATATATGTGTGTGTGTGTGGGCGTGTGGGTGTATGTGTGTCTCACCACTTATTAAATATGTGAACCACTTATTAAATATGTGTGTATATATATATATATATATATATATATATATATATATATATATATATATATATATATATATATATATATATATATATATATATATATATATATATATATATATATATATATATTTCTGAGGGTAAAGCAATTGGATATTAAACGACATTTGTAGGTTAATGTTTGTGTATAAAAAAAAATCTCGGTGATGTGAAATAAATTCATTCATATATACAGTATATATATATATGTGTGTGTGTGTGTGTGTGTGTGTGTGTGTTTGTATGTGTGTGCGTGTCTGTCTGTCTAGTCTGTATATCTGTGTGATAAATACTATAAGAAAAGCTCCTCAGTTCCCATCACTTCCATCCTCATCCGAAGACTTTTCAGATTATGGCTAGAGGGAAAGATGGAATCCTTTTGTGAATTTACACGTCCCTCGGGGTTGGCCCTGGTTAAAACTTTTCCGAGTCGGATCGAACTCCCTTTATGACCCTCCATCTGCTCTCCCCTATAATTGGCTCTCGCTCTGCGGCTTCTCCCCGTTTCGTCTGTTTCGGGAAATCAATGGCACGATCGGTGTTTGCGAATATAAATTTTTCCCCCTTTTTTTAGCATTTTCGTCGAAATTGTGAAAATGATAAGTATAAATGATGTTTATTTTGTAGGAGATTCGTCGAAATGGTGAAAATGACAAGATTAAAGAATGTTTTCTTTTTCTCGAAATGGTATATATATATATATATATATATATATATATATATATATATAGTTGAAATGGTAAAAAATATATATATATATATATAGATATAATATATAGAAAATAAACAAAAATATTCGGGAGAAAATGTTATTCAGTCTCGGTGTTCTCGATGATTTAATGAAGATAACATGGGTTACGAACGAAAATACACGAAAAGGATTGTTCAGTTTCGAGAATTTCGGTGCAAAGACAAAGATAAACAAAAACGCAAATTTACGAAAAATGTATCGTTAAGTTTCGAGACTTTCAAATCAGTGGTGAAAACAAGAAGACAAATATGTGTAAGGCCACCTTTGCTAGTTAATAATAATAATAATAATAATAATAATAATAATAATAATAATAATAATAATAATAATAATAATAATAGAGGTTTATCTGGAAATAAGGGAGTAAATGAGCTTTCAACTTTTGCCAAGAGAATGTTATTAGTTTTATGCAGTAAATTTCAACAATAATAATTGTAATGATAAAATAACATTGCTTTTAAAGTAGAAAGCTGCTTTCCTGGAAATTTCTTCACAGGAGTCTCATCCTTTCTCCTATAATTGAGGGATGTTCGTGCAAATGTTCAATATTTGTGTTTCTCAGTAATCGCCAGAGGTACGAATTCTACTAAAGACCTTATTTAACCTGGTAATGGATCTACCATCATAACTGTAGTTCTCGTGACGAATTTAGAGCAAGGGCGAGACTTCTAGGAGTAACTTTTCATTTGCTTATTGCTTTATTTATCAATAAGTAGAATACGCACACTTGTCTTGCTGTAAGTGTAAATTAAAATCCCGCGTTGTGCTTTGGAAATGTATCAAAATCGTAAAAATTCCACTACAGTTGGTCTTGAAACTATAGTGAATTTCAGCAGTTCTAATATATTTCCAAAACACAACGGGATTTTAATTTATTTAGCTATTCATTTTAAGCTGAGGTTTGATGCTCGATGCATAAACAGAGCAGTTGGGTGGGGAAGCCTTCTGATTTTCGAAACCAAAATGCAGAACATTAAATACTTGTCTGTATTCAAATAAATGTGAGGCACCATTGTCGATAAAAGTAGAACAAATGAACAATTGTCATCCATTATGCATCACAACTACTGTACATGCAGTATACGTGTACATATTTGAATTATGTACGCAGCATCGGCATTGTACTGTATTCTATTCGCAAGGTGTTAAAAAAAATCGAAATCCTAATCTACGTTAAGCTTTTCTTGTTTTTTTTTCTCTGAACATGGAAATTCCATGTACTGGTGCCCACCGGCTTTATATCAATATATAAAAGCATTAATAAATATATATATATATATATATATATATATATATATATATATATATATATATATATATATATATATATATTGTATATATATATATATATATATATGTATATATGTATGTATATATATATATATATATATATATATATATATATATATATATATATATATATATATATATATATATATATATATATATATATATATTATTATTTTCATGTGGTATAGCCTTCAAAATTTGGTTTTATATTTAGCAAACATGATTGCAAACATTTTCTGGTTACATTGCGAACAGAACACTGCTATTCTGAGCCACAATAATCTTCTTTCCTTTCCTTCCTTAATAGTGTCTGTCTATGGAAGAAGATAAGTTTCGGCAGACAGGGCATCGCCATAATAAGTTTCATAGACGTCTGTTGCCATCTGTGTGTGTCTTCAACTCTCTCTCTCTCTCTCTCTCTCTCTCTCTCTCTCTCTCTCTCTCTCTCTCTCTCTCTCTCTCTTATTCCTTTGAAAGTAATAACATTCTCGTTTCCCTTTCAGCGTTCCCCATCCCTTGCGTCATCTGTATTCAAGGGGCGCCACAAACAATCAAAATAAAAAAAAAAAGAATCCGTCGCACTTCTCACAATATCTCTCACCTTCCCCCATATCACGTAGGGCATCTCAGCCATATGTACACAAGCCTTGCAATCGCTTCTATTGACGCTAGCTCGAACTCTACCCCCAACCCCTCACCTCCACTCCACCATAACCCCTCTCCCACCCTCCTTCTACAATCTCCCCCCCCCCCCCGTTCACCCCAATACACTTTCTTCTTCCCAAAGGAACTCGCTCCAGTATCCCCAAAAGAAGATCCCCAATTCACAACCTTACAGATGCTCTCTATGTCTG
>NC_089746.1:49126511-49141511 GCF_040412425.1 Macrobrachium rosenbergii | reverse complement strand
TGACAATAAACAACAAACTAAAAACAAAAAAAGATAAAACAGCGGTTTTTCCAAGCTGTTTACTTGCTCCCTTCTCGGACGACTCCTGATAAGGGATCTGGTGTAAAGTAGAAAATGCTGATCAGCATATTTGCTTTCTTATACTCGGGGGTACAATAAGGTACAAAAATTACTGTATTATACCGAGGCTTTTTTTTTTTTGTCTGCATAGAGCCATAGGAATGCCTGAATAAATTATAGGGCTGAACGCTGGTGTGCCAGTTATGATAGTTGATACACACACACATACATATATATATATATATATATATATATATATATATATATATATATATATATATATATATATATATATATATATATATATATATAATATATATATATATATATATATATATATATATATATTTATATATATATAATATATAATATATATATATATATATATATATAATGAAGTAATCGTTGTTTTATTGCATTGTCCTCAAATTATAAAACAAAGGTCTCAAAAGAAAGTAGTTTAAATTATTCAGGAAGTACTGACGAAGGAAGTGAGCACCATTTCCCGGAAGTGAATCGTATCTTCAGGTAAAACCATTGTAAATAGTGAATCAATTTTTTCATTGGTCCTTCCACAAATATTCACAAACTCTGAAAATGTAAAAGTATGAGTCTTTCTTCTCTAAGATAAAACCATTGTGTATATCAGGTCCATAATAATCAATAATTTTTTGATTTTATAAAAAGTTACAAAAGAGTTGGTCCTTCCACAAATCGAACCCTTTTTGGACAAACTCTGTTGAAAATGTAAAGGTATGTTAGTAGAATCATGTACTGTACTATAAAATGTGATTTTGTATTTGCAGGTGATTCTAATTACAAAAATAAAGTCACATGTGACAGTATTATAATTTGGGAAAAAAATCATGGCAATTGAATTATTTGACAGGTTACTAAACATATCCTATGATGATGACACAAGAAAATCCATCAAGCTCTCCAAATTCATCGAGCTCAAATGCCAATAACCAAGCAATGACTTCATTTGCCACGACCCGATGTTGTAAGCAAATAGCATAACGTGACAAATGACAGACTGAAAATCATAGCCACATAATCATTAATAATGACAGCCGAGTGGGCCCCCTGATAGAATATGACCGTATCATTAGCCGAACATGATTCATGGGAACATTATCACACGACCAATAGACATAAACTGTCGCTCAGTGGACCGAGGGAATGAAGTATCTCAGACTTGGAGGTAGGCAGAGTAAATGTCCCTCCTGTTTCAGGTTTCCATTATCATTCTATTTATTTCTTTGCTCCTCGCGACCTACACGATGTGAGGTATTTTACGAGGGGCAATGAACGTCAATGGGCATAAACTATCTTCCATTGGATCTCTCACTTAGGCACCAAATGTTTTTTTTTTTTTTCACGGTCGTTACAATTACTTCTTTTACGTATGGTGCTTCTTGTTGATGCATGACTCTGTAGGCGATAAAAATACCATATCAATATTATATGGGCTATTTTCCAATTTTATTCCTCTGGAGCAGAGCGTTTGGATCTAGAGAAAGATCATATCTTGCATATAACGCAAATGACATGATTCACGGTATTTACGTTTTCTTATTCATTATTTTTTCTCTGTCATATTTTGTTATATTGTGCCATCTTTCAAGTTGATTATTAGGTGTTTTTAAATCGTGGTCAAATCAAGTGACGCAAACCATGGCAAACATTTTAAATTTTTTTTAACTTGCAATCTTTTTTAGCAACAAAGAACGTATTAATTCATTTCAGTGACAACCCAGTTAACTCTGTCCAAAGATTATTTGGATTTTTGTCTCTCTTGTACTATAGATATAGTATATAGTGATATACATTATAGTACTATATACTATAGTATATAGTACTATATACTATAATTTATAGTACTATACGAACATTACTTATTTGAATAATATATGCACATGATAAATGGCGTGCTGAGGAACCGCATATTTTATTTTCCCTTCCATTCAAAAGTTAGATTTTCTTAAATGAATATCTTTTAGCGGATGACAAAGGTTAAAGTAGCTTACGGCTTTAATTTTATTAATTGTATTTATAATAGCTGTTTTTGACAATTACTCTACAGAAGGATAACAGTCTGTGTGTAAGAAATTGTCCTTCTTTGTCAATGTTCCAAATATAGTTGATTTTTTCACCCATTATTATATATATATTTATTTGTTGACGTTAATTTTCTCAGCAGAAAAACTTTGTTTTAAAACTCAGTGAAAATGCATAGGCTAGAATAGGCATTCTTTTGACTAATATTCCCATTTTTTTTATATTTCCTGATTTTCTGTTAACTATAGGTAATTATTTCTTTTATAATAATGAGTTTTTGCAGCAAAATAATTACTATACAGGTGGCCCAAATAACGTTAGCTATCATAAGTATTTTTTACTTATTTTTTTTTAGATTGATGATAACGTTGTATTTTTTTTTTTTTTTTAGCTGAATTATTGAATTTTGTAGCGGACAAAATGTGAGGTATAATGTGGGATATTTCATTCATTTATCCATCTCCCATTCATTCCTCCTATTTAATCATTGATAATCATCTCTTTAGATTATTCTGCTAATTATTCAATTTCATAGCATACTTCTATGCTATGAAATGCAATTTTCTTTTATTTATCCATCTTTCCATTTTTTTCCGGACATGCCCACCAGAACAATAATTTCATTTCCCAGCGGACCCAAATAGCTAGGGATATCAGGGGAGTGGGGGAGGAAGTAGGAGGGTGTGGGGAGAGGGGAGGGGGTTATCAGACGAGATAACCCACCGTTGCGTAGATTAACGCTGATTGATGCCTGCTGTGATTGAAAGCAATGCCTTATAAACGTCAATATTCCGGCGGTTGATCTACGGCATTCCATCCGTTCTGGATCAAAAATCTCTCCCTGAATGACCCTTTGACGCCATCGAGTGTAAAATACGAGTCATATTCTTTAATGAATATTCAATATGAGTCGAAATTTCGGCCGTTTTAATTAAGGGCTGTTAGCGTCACCCCTTAAATTGATGTATGAATTTGGGGAATGGGGCTACGGCCGTCAGGCCTAGCTCTACATACTAAGAGAGTAGTGGACAAGGGGAGAGAGAGAGAGAGAGAGAGAGAGAGAAAAGAATGACATTCCATTAGAATGTTGAACTGAATCAAGACCATTTTTATTCCTTTCTAGTTTAGTCTGTTACCGGAGGAAATGATGTAGTCAAAGCTGATATTGATATATTAGTTGTTCAGGAGAAAAATGTTGTTATTTAGTAATTCTGGTAATTTATATATAAAATATATACACTTGCAATTGCTTGTTTATATGTATATATATAATATGTATATTTACTGTATATATATATATATATATATATATATATATATATATATATATATATATATATATATATATATATATATATATATATATATATATATATATATATATATATATATATATATATATTCGAAAATAGTTCCAGTCATACAATCAAAGTGTCATGATCTTGCAACATTTCCTACTCATCGTTCAGAATATTTACGTTGGAAAATTATACTAATTATCTGAATTTTATCCAAAATTTTCTTTTCTTATTCTCCTTACGTGTTCAAACAATAACCTTATTGGACTCACCACATGAGGAGCTATGAAAGTTCTTAGTTACTGTATTAATAGTCTTTTGTGATTTCCCATCTGGTACTTTGTTAGTTTTTTGTACAAATAAACAAATCCTGTTATAGCTTACAATTTCCCTTTATATTTACAACATGGTAGTCTTGGTTCGTCAATTTCTGCGAAAAAATATAACTGTGTTTCGCAGCGAAATGTTTCTCCTGTGTATATTTGTGCTCATATTTTCTCTCTCCCCCTTCGCCATGTATTTTTAGTTCCATTGCCTTTTTTTCCTTCATCCTTGCTCTAGTGAAAGTGAAAAAAGGAAGAGAGGTTCCCTTCCCTCCAACTGAGCTTTATCAAGATCATCAAAGATTCATCAGTCTTCACTTATGTAACACATAGCCAAAGAATTCCCCTCTTAATTTTTTATGTAAACTTTGTAACTCTTTTCCCCTATGGATAACCAGGTTTTTTTTAAAAAAGAGATTCTGTCTCCATCAATCTCCAGTGTAATATCATTATTCAACGTTATTCACATTATTCAATATTATTCAAGTCGAGTTCCTGCTCAAAATTCTAATGGACTCGGCGCTTGAATTCTGGTTGATTTAGATCATGTTTCTTTCATGCTATCTATCTATCTATCTATCTATCTATCTATCTATCTATCTATCTATCTATCTATCTATCTATCTATCTATGGAAAAATATTTCTTTCATACTGTCTGTCTATCTAACTATTTATCTATCTATTTATCTATGGAAAAATATTTATTTCATACTATCTATCTGTCTATGGAAAAATATTTCATTCATACTGTCTATCTATCTATCGGTCTGTCTATCGGATTATATATCTATTTATCTATCTATCCAGGCAAAAATATCAATACATGCTTAAATCTATGCATACAGGCAAAACTGAAATCAAACACAAAACACTTCTGTATAAATATACAAACATGAGGTCCAAAAGAATTGAATCACTCACTGCTCATTTATACAATACATAATTGCAAACACGTGTATTTACAGTCCTAATTCCACCATATATTATGCTATAGTTTAGGTAATGTTTAAAACGGGCCTGCTAATTTCACTTTGTGAAGCATTTTATGGGATGAATCCAGGTGATAACTTTATGATACTAACAGCTAATATTTATCAATTAATATGCAATGTCATATAAATGAATTTAATTAAACAGGAAGTCAATGATAGTCTTCACTAAGGCAATAATGACAGAAATCGTCCTTTAATAAAGCGACGCCAGCAATCATAATTACAGCGAACAATAGATTTTTATTTTCAGGGTCCGTGATATTAACTGCCTAAATCATTACCAAATTATGTTAGCAGTGCATTAACATTACATCGCTTTATGGTTCATTCTGTTGCGTTAATAAAACTTTCATCTCTTTTTATACGTGTATGGAAAGACAGGCCTTTCTATAAATAACAGTGATGAACATCAATTCGATTTCATTAAATTATTTCCCTGCGCTCTCAGATTCCTCTGTTGTTATTCATTTCATTTTTTTTAAAAAGCACAATGATAAATATTAGTTCGATTTCATTAGCTTAGTGTCCGGCACTTTTGTTATTTCTCTGTTGCTATTCGTTTCGTTTTTTTTTAAAAAGAACGATGATAAACATCAATTTGATTTCATTAAATTACTGTCCTGTCGTTTAAAATTCCTCTAATCTCGTTTCCTCCAAATTACATCTAAGAAATTTCCAAAATCAATAGAATAATTTTACATTCACTTGACGTCATCGCCAAGCCATAGGAGAGCTACAAAGTAAATAAAAGTTTTACAACAGCCATTCACTTCATTAGTCGACGTCTGTTAAGTAGGAAAAGATAGGCGAGGGGGGCCAACTTTCCTCAAACATGCCTCTAAGTTATCCTCACTCAAGGGGTCCCAAAACAATGTAAATTAGTTGTTTAATGATTGGTTTCTCCCGTCATTAGAACTTGAGTGAAACCATGGGTATTTGGTCCTACCAATTTTAGGAAACTTTTTTTATTTGCACGGATGTTGCGTAGGTAGTATTTTTTTTTTAGTTTTTATTTTATAAAATGTATATTTTTTGTCATCCTACTCTAGCGGAGTCGTAACTCTTTAGGGCAATGCTATAATAGTCAATAGTGCAATTTGTTAAATCAATTATTAAGTCAGTCAGTCTGAAACCGTTTGTTATTGTTTTCTTGTAAAAATTAAGAGAAAATGCATTAAAGTAACGAACTCTTTCGATCTCACCCTACTATCCTTCACAGACTAACAAACCATTGTCAGATAAAGAAACTATTCACTGTATAATTGACAGTTGTTCAGTCCTTCATCGTAATAGTCTTGAACCTCAGCTTGCTAGTCAGATGCCATGAAATAAATCCCTGGAAACAGGCATATTTTGATCGTAAACATAACAATTAAATACGGAGCATAACAAAGAACACATATGTTTTATGAAGTCACATGAAATTTGAGCATCATTTCGAGTTATATTTCACATTATAATTCGTGGTTGTGATCTGAAATGACCGATTTGATCTATCCCTTCCGATCGAAAGCCATGGAGTCAAAACAGAAAAAATAAGGACATTTCCTAACTTCTTGTAACTGATGAGAAGTAGAAACCTCGAGATCCAAAGTCACTTCACAAACATTTATTTACATCGCCGAATTAAAAGAAAGCACCCTGAAGCGTTTAATTACAAGACCTCAAACACGAGGAATTAGTGCCGAATTAATATCCCAATTAACCTTTATTAGTGACGGGGGAAATCGTCTGAAGCTTTGCAAATGGATATTAATTAGTGATCAAGCATTGCCTGTCCGCTGGCTGGTGATTAACTGCGTGAGAACAGTTGCTTCTCTTCTATAATGGACTTACACGGGAGAAGAAATTAAATGATATAAGTTTTATGGGATACGGATATTTTCAGCAAATATCAAATATCATAAAAAAAAATTTTAATGTTATAAAATATGAAAAAAATTGTCACTTTAAATTTCCAGCAAAATACGACAAAAAATTGATAAAAGTAAATATAACTAATATACTTGAAAATTTAGAAACAGACAGAAATTTAGAGCAAGAGAGAATTCATTTGAAAATTTTACTCCTTTCTTGAGGTTGAATCTTTATAGATTTATTTACTTGAAGAAAAAATTATGTTTTGCAGAACAGAGCTAAAAGAAATGCAATGGGACATCGATTTTTAAAGGAAAAATCCCTGCTTCGACAAGCTGGAAAAAAAAAAAAAATTGTTTCGGGGCGGACGGGAAAGTGGCCCAACCAACCAAACAGAGAGACAGACAGACAAAATACTAACATTCTCTGACGCGAAAATGTACATTATCACTTCTTAACTCAATTTCTGATTTATGATCGAATACCTTTGAAATATCTTTTATTAACCTCGATGAATAAACAGCATTTGAGTGTATTTCTTTATAATTAATCGTAAATTGCTAAAAGCTAAAAATTTCAGGAGCTAAAATATAGCTTATTAATGAATGGTGAGACTAAACACTACGCAGAAGTTATTTCCTTAAAAATAAATTTAGCCACTAATAATATTTAGTGCCTGAGTGTACTAGATAATGTAATATGTTATCCACATAGCTTGAAAAGGTTTATTTCTATTTCAGTGAAAAACGTATAAATAACTGAAATTCTGCAAACCAAACACTGGAATCCTACAATACCTAGGAAATATACATTAAAATCAAAGATCAAATTCAATACTGATGCAGGGAAATGTCATTCCTTTACCATAAAAAAAAACGGGAATAGTCCCTGACATTCAGCACCTGCACAGCAGTAACTGACTGGAATTCCGCAGCGGACGAGGGAGATAAATTCCGATCTTCTTCACTCAGAGAGAGAGAGAGAGAGAGAGAGAGAGAGAGAGTCAATGGACACAATATTATATATCCAGGTATTCCACCTCTGCATAATTTCTTCGCCGCCGTCGTTCCCCCTGCCAGGGAATTGATTCTCGTCGATCGCTGGTTGCCTTTGTCAATTATGCCAAATTGGCCGGATGAATAACGAGATGTAACAAGCCACGGCGAAATTCCCCTGGGATTCGCGTCGTCGGGGGCTGGAAGCTCTCCAGTTCTGTATCGGAGATCATTTCTTGAATGGGATGGCTGCGTATTTAATACCAATTCAGACGGTTTGCTTGGGAGGAGGTTCGTTTTCCCACGTTCTCGGAGGCAGATTTTGCGGGGGTTTATGTTAGCCTTGGTCAGAAGCCCAATTTGCTCTGTGAATGGAAATGAAAGCATTTTTCAGAAGTATGTATATCTGTTTTCGCTAACTGTCAATAACATTCTGTCTGTTCTACTGTGACAAAGGTGAAAATAGTCAAGAGTATGAGTTTAAAGTGGCATTGTTACTTGAAGGCATTGTAAGTGTTCATGCGTAAGTTAGATAATATCATTATCATGGTATAAAGAGCATGTGAGAATCTTCCAAATCGTTTCATTCTTTAAGAGATATCCCAGTATACATACATATAATTCTTGCTATGTAAGACTGCTATTATCATACATAACCATAGGAATACTGCCTTGGCTTTTGTCCAACGGGTCTCATCATTTATTCCAAGAATCTCTTGGATAAAGGGCTTTCTTTATCAGTGCTATAACATTTTCCGTTCAGTATTCATGATGATCATGTGTACAACTCACCAATTGATCTGTTTTACTTGAAATCTACGATGTCAGAGCTGATAACTATTAAAAAAAACGTGAAAGGGCAGAAAAATAAAAATTAATTAGAGTAAAAATTAATTGGGGAAAAATTTTATTTGGGGAAAAGTTACTTTTGGGAGAATTTATTGTAGAAAAATTAATTTGGGTAAGTATTAATTTGGGAAAAATTAATTCGGGAAAAGTTAATTTGGAAAAATTAATTTAGGAAAAGTTAATTTGTGTAAAAATTAATTTACTGAAAAAATTATTTGGGGAAAATTAGTTTTGGGAAAATTTAATTTTGTTGGGGAAAAATTTATTTGAGGAAAGGTTACTTTGAGGAAAACTAGTTTGGGAAGAATTTAATTTGGAAAAGTTAATTTGAGGAAAAATTAATTTGGGTAAAATTATTTTGGGGAAAAATTTACTTTTGGGAAAATTAATTTGGGGAAAAGTTAATTTGACGACAACTGTGTCCGTGCGTACTTCGTAAATATCAGTATACCATTAAAACTGAGAGAGGACTATTTACTGTAGTATTAGTGTCATGTTCTTTTGAGATAGGACAGACATGCTCACCTGAATCAAAATCAGAGACGCCCATGCACTCGAAAAAAAAAAATCTTTATTTGTCAATGACGTAAAAGTAAACAGAAATAATATTCTTTAATTTCATACCTCCCCATTTATGTGGTATAATTAAATTTTATATCTTTGTCTGTCTGACATACTTATATTTTATACCTTTGTCAGTGTGGTATACTTAAATGGGATATCTATCTATCTATCTATCTCCATCTATTTATCTCTCTATTTAAATATCTATCATCCATCCATCTGTCTATCTGTCAAGCAACGCAAGCACATCAAGACATAACACGACTGGTCCTAGCGAAAAAACGCACGCACCCATATAAGTATGCATATTCGCCGGAATCACCCCGCATGTGCGTGTCGGGCCAAAATACTCTTTCATACTCGGAGGCATCGTTATTCGAAACTCGCATTGTGCGAGTGCTTGCAGGCAGCAGACGTGGGATTTCGAAGAGAGGGAAAGGGGAGGGGTGGGAGGGGAAGGATGGGGGAAGATCGTTCCATTCATCCCGATCACGGCCATTGAGCACAACTCTCTCTCTCTCTCTCTCTCTCTCTCTCTCTCTCTCTCTCTCTCTCTCTCTCTCTCTCTCTCTCTCTTTCTAAAATGAATTCGAAAGAACGGCGCTTGAATGATGGGGTGTGACGACTCTTCGATGGGGTCCCGCCCCAAGACATCTTTTTAAATTTTTTTTTTATTTATTTTCTTTTTTCTTTTCTTCCGACGCTCGATGTTTTAAGAAATGTTTTTTTAGGGGGTGATGTTTGGATTATGGTATAAAGGACGGAGGGAAGATGTGTGTGTTAGAGAGATGTTTTGGGGAATGTTGTAAAGGAGAGATGCTGTACTCAAGTAAAAAGGGTTAGGAAATAAGTTATATTTAGACAAGAAAAAATGTAGTCTTTATGATTATTTAAAAAAAAAACTATTTTTTTCATATGCGTATGTTCAAAGAAATTGTGCAGAATGTTTGAAATATAAAATAAAATATATAATAAATATGTTATTTCTCCAGGAAAATAAAAAAAAATTTTTTTGAGCACTTGACTTAAAATAAAATTTTTTTGAGTACCTGACTTAAAGCTGAAATGCAGTGAAGTAACATATTCCTTTTAGGCATTAAAAAAGAATTCAAATAGCTAAGAGATTGCAAGCGCAAAAGCTCGGTAAAAGCGTCAAATAGAAAAAGAAATATGCTTTTCAGGCAAGAAAAAGAGGATTTGTAAGAGTTATGTGCAAGGCCTGAAAATTAAATTAAAACTAGAACTAAAAAGTCTTTTACTTCTCACAATATTTTCTGTTACTCTTTCTCTCTTTATCTGCCTTCCTTTCTGTCTGTCTGTCTGTCTTTTCATCCCTTTGCATACTCTTTTAATTATTTCACAAATAAACACGTGCAATGCCACACCCAGATATATATATATATATATATATATATATATATATATATATATATATATATATATATATATATATATATATATATATATATATATATATATATATATATATATATATATATATATACACACACACACACATATCACACACTCAAACACAAACGCACGCACACACACACACACACACACACACACACATATATATATATATATATATATATATATATATATATATATATATATATATATATATATATATATATATATATATATATATATGAAATTTTTATCACACCGTGATTTATATACATTCATGAAGCTACAAATGTCGCTTAATATCCAATTCACGCTACTTCAGGAATATCCCCGATGGGGAATTATCACCAAAGGGGAATTTTTAAAGTGATAAATGGATCGGAATCGCCGGGTCTCGATCCCTCGACACGGTAACTTCCAGCGACTCCATCCGACGGCCAAACCATTGAGCCACCAAGAGAGTATAAGTTAATGCCGAATCTGTCGTGCTTATTTACCCGCCGAGAGCTGGGAAATCGTACTTGGCTTCGGCTTTAACCCACCTCCACCATGATAACTCATTGGTACATTTGGAACACGCACCCAACTCTTATTATGAAATTTTTATCACACCGTGATTTATATACATTCATGAAGCTACAAATGTCGCTTAATATCCGATCCATTTATCACTTATAAAATTCCCCTTCGGTGATAATTCCCCATCGGGGATATTCCCGAAGTAGAGTGAATTGGATATTAAGCGACACACACAGCACACACATGAATATATATATATATATATATATATATATATATATATATATATATATATATATATATATATATATATATTGAGTCTTTTCCATGTCAAGGCTGGCTCCAAAAAAAGCATACACATTAACTTCTTACATATCTATACGTCTAATGTATACCCGTGATTATTGACAACTTTGCTATTAATCCAACCTACAGCTAGTTTTCCTAGTTTTTGTAGTATCCTTGATTAGGAAGAACACTGTCCGATTCTAGTAGCATAGAATTTATCTTAGAAGCATCTCCTTAATGAGGAATACCATTGCCCTGGTGCCTGAATACTTTGAAATTCTCATATCCGGAAATATTTGACAAAGAAGTTTTGAATCCACAGAAATTTTGAATTCACAGGGAGCCATCGTGTCACTGAATTATGCATATGACGATATAGACTCGTCGTGAGATTTTGACATCGTGGAATTGTCGCGTATTTGTGTTAGGTTTATGAAATAGCATTAATAAATGATTTGGAACGTTTGTCTCATTCACGTCGTTAAACACAAATGTATATTTAAGGCAAAAATAATGACACAATTACGATCGTCTTTGCAAGTCAGGTTAGGGCCAGTTAGGTCATATCAGAATCAATTGAAGCATCTCAAAATAGACTAAATAGTTTGTTAAAACTCTGTTACACCAACCATTTCTGGCATCACGTTCATTATTTATCTACACAGGCATTCATTTACTCTAGGTGCATGTATCTGTACATTAGTTGACTCTATCATTTATCAACATTTTGTTGATTTAAATATTCCTCCGAATGATGTTGAATGACTATAAATAACAGATAACTTTGACGTATGATTCCATCTTATCTGCTAAATTGATGTGGCATTACTCACTGAGTCATTATTTTCGCCCCATTTAGATAACACTACGAGATAATGGAGAACTAAACTAAAGCAGAGAGAGAGAGAGAGAGAGAGAGAGAGACTGGTTTTGATGGAGGCTATATATTTTGAGAGAGAGAGAGAGAGAAAGAGAAACTAAATCTCACTTAGATTAATAAGTATTATGTGTTAGGGGAAAGTAAAGAAAAATTAATATATTGATATATTTATGAATACTGTTAGGTAAATAAATAAGGAAATACATAATTAAGTAAATGTGTGAAATAAGACAATAAATAATTATTCAGTAATATTAGTAAATTCAGTGATGTCAGTAAATACGCAAGTAAATAAATAAATGAATACAACAACGAAAAGAAATAAACAAAATAAAATATAAATAAATAATTTCTTAAATAATGTTCATAAAACAAATAAAAAAATTATTAAATGATCCATTATATGTGTAAACAAAATTATGCCATTAAAAAGATCATTTAATTAATTAATAGAATATATAATGAATGAAATAAAGTACTAAAAATTTTAAACATAAACTAATAAGATTTTGTAAATGTATAAATAAGTAAATAAACAAGTAAGTAGATAAATCCTATAAAGTACTAATTAAAGCAAATAGAATAAATATATAAATAAAATGTAAGGAAATAGATAGATTATTGATAAATGATGGTAAATATTTAGATAATTAAAAAGTAAATTAGATTCGGTAAATTGAAAAATAAATAAGTAGAATAATATTGACAATAAATGAATAAATATATCAATCAGTATATAAATTACATTTAAATAAATTACAGGTTATTAAATTAATACATGAAATATAAAGATAAAAATTAAAACTAAAATGAAAATATTAATTAGCTGTTTAAATAATGAGCAAATAACATAAATAAATTTCTAGTTAACGTAAAGTAAAATCAAATAAGTTATAAATAGTTGAATTGGAACAACAGATAAATAGATAAATGAGTTAATATATCAATATGTGCATGTGTGAAAGAGAGACAGAGAGAGAGAGAGAGAGAGACAGTATATCGAAAGTGAACCGGTATAAATGACATGAGAAATTATTAATTACAAACCAGTGATCAGATACAAGGAATGAGAGAGAGAGAGAGAGAGAGAGAGAGAGAGAGAGAGAGAGAGAGAGAGAGAGAGAGAGAGAGCTTTTGGCTAGAACTGATGTAAATTCCCTTCATGGCCCACGCCCGCGACGTATAATCCTAAAAGATACGTTTAAGATCACATCGTGGAGATAAGGGAACTCTTAAAGATTTATACGATCCTGGAGTCAGCGTTAGGCATTTGGGTAAATGAGAGAGACGGAGAGAGAAAGATGTCATAAAGAGTTAAGAAGGGTTGAGAAAGTTAGTGATAAACATCTGTATATAAAATATATATAGTTAATAAGGGTTGAGAATATTAGTGATAAACATCTGTATATTATATATATATATATATATATATATATATATATATATATATATATATATATATATATATATATATATATATATGTGTGTGTGTGTGTGTGTGTGTGTGTGTGTGTGTGTGTGTGTATGTCTGTATCATATTTATATATATTTATGTGTATATAATATATAATATATATATATATATATATATATATATATATATATATATATATATATATATGTGTGTGTGTAGTGTGTGTGCGTGTCAGCATGTATTGTTATATAAATCTACAGTCTGTAAATGTATAGAATTTTGACATTTTCAGTTCCCTGTACCAATAAATGAAATACTTTCAGGTGTGAATATCCATGGGAATATCAATATCTTGTGTGGCTTTGCATGAGTTACCACAAAGCAAAAACTATGAAACGAATCCATTATTTTTAAACCTTTTTTTTCGGATAACAACAGTGAAATAGAAGTAAATATAAAAAAACAGGATTGTGAAGAAAGATTCAGATAATTGCATACGACATTATATATATATATATATATATATATATATATATATATATATATATATATATATATATATATATATATATATATATATATATATATATATATAGATGTGTGTGTGAAATTTTTATCACACCGTAATTTGTATACAATCATGAAGCTGCAAATGTCGTTTAATATCAATTCACGCTACTTCCCGAAGTAGCGTGAATTGAATATTAAAACGACGTTTGTAGCTTCATTCATGAATGAATATATATATATATATATATATATATATATATATATATATATATATATATATATATATATATATATATATATATATATATATATATATATATTTATTATAGCCTTTAATTCACACCTATATATGTGTGTGTGTGTCCTTTAATGTAATCATCGGAATTCTCGCCTACCAGATGAGATAATCTGTCAGAGTTCTGAGTAAAGAAGCCGTAGATGTAGACACTGGTCCTTTATTAACATGAACAGCGAATTAAGCACCCAGAATTTACACGACTGTAGTGGTCACAGTCAATGATAAAAATCGATCATGGGACTATCAACCTCATCCCAAAAGACTGCGCTAAAACCCGCAAGCAAGCTTACCACCTCATGGAAAGTATTTTAATACTTAAAAGGCAAGACTCACCCAATCGGACAGGGCGCACCGTAATGCTGAATTTAAAAGAGACACGCATAAAAAGGCAGGCGAGCGAGCACTCGTTCAGCTAACAGCAGGTCAATGCAAATATTCGCCACGTCGAGAAGTTCCTTGTTCCTCGGAGCGGGACTAGCCTGTCCCTCGCCGAAGTGTTCAATAGAACACGCTCTTGCCCAAGAGATTTATGCGCTAATAGGAACCGGTATGCATGAGGACACGCACGGATATCCTGTATTTGCGGGATGGGTACTTTATGATTCGGTTACGTTCGAATGTTGCGCTTCAGGTAAAGGCTGTATAATGTGCTGGAACATCGTCCTTACCTCTTTGTGC
>NC_089746.1:49119011-49124011 GCF_040412425.1 Macrobrachium rosenbergii | reverse complement strand
TGTGTGTGTGTGTTGTGTATTGACATAAGGTCAGGGATTGGAAAACGTGTTCGTTTGCTTTTGGCTATATTTAGCCAATCTGCATTGTGTTTAGCGCTTTCTCTCTAATCTTCCCTTTGCACCCTGTTCCAGTGAGATCGCTTTTTCACCATTTATAGCTGGGTTCCAGTTAGCCATTTCGCACCTTAAGTAACCCATTGCAGCCTGAGAGTTAATTATAGCTTTTTTAAGGGTATTGAGAACGCCTCGAACCCGAGTTTAAGCTGTGAGATTTGAGTCCCTAGGATGTGTTGCCACGCTGTAATGTGTTTGAAAATGGTACAGAGAGTTGTGTGATATCGCAGGTGTCATCGAAGAGTTGGGGTATTCTATTCTAATTATCATCGTAGGAAAAGAAACTTTTAGTTATGTGTAATTTTAACTTTGGGAGTTTAAAATTATGGAGTTACTGTTAATAGTTAGTTTAGACTTATAAATATATGAGAGAGAGAGAGAGAGAGAGAGAGAGAGAGAGAGAGAGAGAGAGAGAGAGTTATCTTAACGTTCCCTTTCCTGTACGAGAAATTGATAAGGGTTGAAAACAGAGACAAACAAGCAAAAAAATGTTCAACCGCCACCAAATTCACCCAAAGACTGAGGTGAATAGTGGAATACTACAACCCTATCATAAGAAAATGCAGCCTACGAGAGAGAGAGAGAGAGAGAGAGAGAGAGAGAGAGAGAGAGAGAGAGAGAGAGAGAGAGAGGAGAGAGAGGGAATCAAGTAACAGGAGACAACGGTGAATGGTGGAATATCGCCACTCTGCCCTAACATAAGAAAATATAGTCTGAGAGAGAGAGAGAGAGAGAGAGAGAGAGGAGTCAACAGATACACCAAGAGACAACGGTGAATGGTGGAATATCGCCACTCTGCCCTAACATAAGAAAATATAGTCTGAGAGAGAAAGAGAGAGAGAGAGAGAGAGTCAACAGATACACCAAGAGACAACGGTGAATGGTGGAATATCACCACTCTGCCATGAGAAAATGCAGTCTACGAGAGAGAGAGAGAGAGAGAGAGAGAGCGAGAGGGTGTTGGGAGGAGTGCCGTGGAAATATCTCTATCCCGACGCGAGGAGCTTCAAGCGTATGTAACGTCCCTCTATTCTGGTATGATGCTCCCGAATGATTGGCAATCAAGTGGCTGCAACTACGGCTGGATAAAGCTCTGAATATGAAACGTTTAATCTCTTCGCTGCAACTTCGAGTCCTCTCTCTCTCTCTCTCTCTCTCTCTCTCTCTCTCTCTCTCTCTCTCTCTCTGTTTCCAATGGGCAGAGCCAAGAGGCAGCGGGCGGAGTGGCCAAAAGAGATATATCATGGATCGTCGTTTCGTTCCTTGTGGAAGGCTGCGGGAAAAGGGTAGTTTCCTTGTTGCTTGGGAACCGACGGGGGAGGCAACTGATTGGACTTTATAGCTTTTTAGGTCTTCTAGTTCTTGAGGAAATGAGAGATAACAGAAAAGGCGTTTTCTTACATCGAATGTCTCGAGTCACGAGCATCTCAGCCTTATGACCTAGATATGTTAGTATTTGAAATTTTGCATAAAAATTACCACAAAATATTCTTTAAAGATAACTCAGCTGAGAGAGAGAGAGAGAGAGAGAGAGAGAGAGAGAGAGAGAGAGAGAGAGAGATCAAATCATATTCACTAAAGTAAACAGTGCCTTAAATGATAAGATTTTAAAGTGTAAGTTGCAAATGCTGCGCCAATTAATACATTTTAATCGTATTTTCACATGATCAAATGCCTTTTGATTTACGATACAGCTAACTCCATTAGGGCCTATAACAAGACATTTTAACCCTCGGCTCTCTTACTTATTTTAAAAAAGCAAACGTATTACTTTCAGCATTTTCCTTGCCTACATACCTGAGATTTAAATAACTTTTTCCTGGAGTTGATCATTTTCCCTCCTACGGGCGTCTCTTTTCCTTGTCTTCAAAATCTAAGATATTTATCCACAAAATACTTAAAAATTCATCTTCTGAGTGGTGACGGCTAAATTTCAATAACGAATTCGCAGTCATCTGATATTTATTCTGTCATGAATGCCTTCTAACTGATACTCTTATCAAAATGCAAGTGTTTTGATATTGCGGATAGTAAGAAGTTTTATACATTTTTCCGTTAACTGCGTCTTGTTAGGGAAAATAAACTTCTCGCTCCAATAAAATCCCATCACGAAAGAAAGTCGTATACATCTTTTGGAGTTCGGAATGTGAATAACAGTACCTCCGGAAGCGCGTTGTTTCCCTTTCTTTTCATAATCTGTATTTCTAATTTGATTATACTTATTTTGCAAATAAGAAGAAAATAAACAAAAGAAGCATCAGTACAGATGTATAACTAATAAACAAAAAAAAAAATGTGCAAATTTCAAAGGGTATATTTGCTTTCCATGCTTTCATAACCAATAAGTAAAGGGTACATACCTCACCGGTGCAGCCAATTGCGCATCTCGAATCATTAGCCATTACAAATGTATAATTCTGCGCGCACCGCACCTACTGAGGGTCCTTATGTTTTCGCCCGTACCCTCGCCACGATTATTTGACGTAAAGCCTGTAAAATAAGCCCAGTCCAAAGACGAATATGAAAGCCCAGTCACGAGAAAGCGCTTACGAAAAATCGTCGATACTCACGTGCACCCTTTACAAGGGAGCGATTTCCAATCATTCTCTTTCAGGGTATGAGCGCATCTTATGTAAAGACAAAGGTCGGTGGGATGTTTGTACTCTCGCTAATGCGAGAATACAGTACTACACTCGCTGAATATGCGTTGACCTTTAAAGACGATAAGTTTGTACTGGTCATTGCTTTTCCTTTTTATTATCAATCTTCGCCTCTGAATATTTTTACTTTTAGGAATTCAGTTATCACAAGCGTAGTGATATATTGGCTGGGTACCTTTAAATACGATAAGCTTGTACTGGTCATTGTTTTTCCTTCTTATTCATTACCTTGGGCACTGAACATTTTCCTAACTCTTACCTTTTAGAAATTCGATAATTAATTGCGAAGTGATATATCGGTTGAGTATTCAGGTACATACAAATTTCGCTCATTTTAACCGCAAAAAAACAGGAAAATAAAGAAAGAGACGTGATCTTTTTCGAATATAGTGAAGGCATGGCGTGTGCAATTCTGTGTAGAAGCTGCTATATTCCCATTACTAGTGATGGATTTTTCGTTCCATTTTTTTCCATGTTTTTTTTTTTCATTCAGTCTTCGTCTTCTTGGCTTCTATAATTTTCACTCTTTTTTTATACGAATTACACTTATTGGAAAACTATACAACTCTCACTTATGTATTTTATCAGAACATTAAATTTTTACATGTTAATCTTCCTACTTAATGAAAGAAAATGTGGTATCTTTGCTATTTGGACATATACTCAGCTATCATAATTGAATTGAAGAGACAGTTTCATCAAGGGGTGAGGCTGCGAGCCTCACATCCCTCCTACCTTTATTTTTGTTTCGTGACGTGAATGGAAACCGCTCTTCCACATCATAGTTTGTTTCTGACCTTTAGGGAAATGGAACCTGTGTTGGTATAAGACCTACGTGACATGCTTTGACACGAGTTGTTAATGCTCATGCAAATCAAAATTATCATTTACTTACTCAAGTATGAACGTTAACATTAGTCTGAATTAATTACTTTAAGTGTGGATACAAGGTTAGAATATAAACAATTAAACAATAGACAAGTTCTAAACCAGAGTAAATATATAAACTAAAGAACGAAAACTCTTGTTTTTACTTAAGCATAATTTTCCGATCTACTTCTCGCAATGTCAACAATTTTATTTTCCTAAAGAACAACACCTCATTTTCTCTTCGATAAAATCCTGTTGAGAAATCGCTTCGATGAACTACGGAACCACAAAATCCGTAATAAAAATGAAAAGTCAAATCAGTGGTGGCTTTTTCCATTTTCTATCTCTTCCTCAGAAAGCTGGACTGTGAGAATATCTTTCTCGTATGTTCTACTACTTTCGAATAATAAAGGATAAACTTGGGAGAGGACAACCGTATGGGATTTTCTAAACAAGTTAAAAATAGCTCATAAAAAGTTAATAGATAATCTGATTGATTTGAAGGTTCAAACGGGCATTGCAGCTCCCACAGTCAACAACACCTTTTCACTCCACTTCATTTCTACTCCCAGGTAGGCTTTCAGCCTGTCAGTGGGGTCAGTCGTCTTCTCCAGTCTCTTCTCTCTTCAAATATTCTATCTCTTCTAAGCTCTTCGATTGTTGGCATGTTGTGCTTTGTCATGCTCTCCTCCACTCCATCCTTCTAGCGCTTACGAGGTCTTTTCTCGATCTTCTTCCTTCAGGTATCTAGTTCCATCTTTTCTTTGCAATTCTATTTTCTTCCATTCTCATTAACTGACCCAGCCATCTCAGCTGCCCCTTCTCAGTCTTGTTCATCACAGATGCCACTCCTGTTATTCTCCTAACATTTTCATTTCTCATTCTGTCTCTCCTTGTTTTGTTTATTATTGTTCTCAGGCTTTTCATCTCTGAGGCTTGGACCCTAGTTCTGTCTTTACTTGTCATTGTCCAGCTCTCCGATCCGCATGTCACTACTGGTGTGAACAATCCGTCGAATATAGCTTTCTTTACTTCTCTCGGTACAGACGCATCTCTCATCATTGGATAAAGAGCTCCAGAGCATCTGTTATATTTTTTTACTGTCAGTGATTTCCTCTCTGCTCTTATCGCCCTTATCTATAACAACACATCCGAGATATTTGAATGAGTCTGTGTCCTTTATCACTGTATTCCTTATCATAATGTTTGTTTGTGCTTGAGGTTGTTTGCTGACTGTTATGCGTGATAATTCCGTGACCAAGTTTTGTCATCCATTAGTAAGTTCTTGACTTGACCTTCTCAACTCATTCTGAAGAAATGAAGAGCCTCATTGATCTTTACTTTGAAATTCTAACA
>NC_089746.1:49099011-49111511 GCF_040412425.1 Macrobrachium rosenbergii | reverse complement strand
CGTTTCGCTCGAAAGTCTTATTGATGAAGTTTCAGAAACGTTTCGTCCTTCGTGTCATGTCTTAAGGGATCGGATCGCGAAACGTAATACGAAACGTTTCGCCTAAACGTTTTGTCGATGAAACTGTAGAAACGTTTCGCTCGAAAGCCATATTGATAAAGCTTCATAAACGTTTCGCCCTTCCTGTCTTACCTTAAGGAATCGAATTACGAGATGTGATACGAAACGTTTCCTTTAAATGTTCTGTTGATGAAACTGTAGAAACGTTTCGTTCGAAAGTGTCATTGATGAAGTTTCAAAACGTTTCGTCTTCGAGTCTTATCTCAAGGGATCGGAGTGCGAGATGTGATACGAAGCGATTCTCTTGAACGTTTTGGTAATAAAACTGTAGAAACTTTTCGTCTTGTTCCTTCATAGTGAGATCGGATTACAAGAATTATTACGAATCATTTTGGCTTAAAGTCCTGTTTGTGAAACTGAAAACAAAAAAAGTTTCGTCGGAGTGCTAAAAGTAATAAAAAAAAAAGTTCCACTTAAACGTCTTATTGGCGAAGGTGCAGAAACGGTTAGTCCTTAATTTTTCGAGTTCCATAGGATCGACATGCTAAGAATCCATTAAACGTTTCATCTATAAGTTCTTTTGCCCAAGTTGTGAAAAAGCTTCGTTTTCTTTTCACGTCCCAAGCGATCAGAGTGCGAGGGGCATTACGAAACATTCTTGGCAAACATTCTTCTTGATGAGGGCGTAGGAACATTTCATCTTCATTTCGCTTCTCAAGAGATCTGAACACAAGGATCCCTTGTGTAGCTGAGGAGCAGAAGAGGCACAAATCTTCTCGAGTTACTTTTAAGTAAACTCTTATTAAGTGCACCACGATTCTCCTCTCAGAGCTTTATGTCAGTTGCATATCGGCTGATAATCGGTTTAGATTTACTCCTTATTAAGTTGCAGATTATGTGTAGATATTGGATTTTACATTTTAATTACGTTTTCATGATACTTCTTGATATTGAAAAGCAATTTTTCACTTTAGCTAGGAATTTTATTTCTTATGAATTTGATTTAAGAAATTAATACTGAATAATCATTACTGTAATGGAAAAGTTAGTGTTATTTTATTATATTATATTGCTTTCAGGGAGTCTCAAGGAAATCACTTTCGGTCTCTTGAATTTGGTCCAAAATTATTTTTTTTCAAAAATTTGAATAACATTCCAAAGCCAGTTATGATGCAAAACTTTTTTTATGAGAATGTATATGTATATATATATATATATATATATATATATATATATATATATATATATATATATATATATATATATATATATATATACATACATATATATATATAATATATATACATATATATAAATAGATAATAAATATACAATAAAAAAGAAAATAACATTTTTGGCCACACGAAAAGTACAGAGTGTTAAAATCAAATATAAAAGTGAGATAGAAAAACATTATAAACCTAAAATAAACGGAATCCGGTGGCGACCGCTGATTGCTAACTCAGTTAGGCAGGAAAACTTTCTGATTAGGGAAAATCGAACTCTGATTAGATATTGAAAGGAGAAGGCTCGGATCCGAACGCGAGATTAGGAGAGCGCTGCTAAAGCAAATATGTGTCATCTGTGTATGTATGTATGTATGTATATATTTTATACATATATATATATATGTATATTTTATATGTATATGTATATATATACTGATGTAATAAATCATTTACACAATTTTTATGTGCATATAATTTCATGAAACTTTAAATTTATACTAACTTGTTCTTAAGATAATGAAAATTATCATTGCACTGTACTTTAGCGCATATATATAATTACTCGCACACACACACACATATATATACATGTATATATATACATATATATGTACATATATATAATATACATGCATATATATCACATACATGCTAACGAAAAGAAACACACACCTACATGAATAGAGGAGGTATAGATACACAGAAAAGTGCTTGAGTGTATGTGTGTTTGTTTTCATCCATGCACCTTTGTCCTTAAAAAAGGTGTACTGACCCCAGAAGGCATCAACTTGCACATTCCTGTGCCCCAGCAGCACCCCAGCACAGTGAATTTATATAGTCCCCACTAACATAGATAATTTCCCCTTTAATCCCCAGGTATCATGAGAGCAAACTCCGAGAATTTGAAGCAATAACAACCAAAATTCCATCTGCACATCATAACGCCAGGCTTCTCATTTCCAGGAAATGAAAGATGGAACGACATCCAGTTCGTCCTCACTATGAAGAGCACTTGGGACTGGAAAGGGAAATGGCTTCCAGAAGTGAGGGCTGATAATTAAACTGCTCTTCACCTGTTAATTAATGCCTCGTTTGATAAGGTGCGTATCGAGTGTGAATCTTGCATTTATCGAAGGGCGTTTTTAATATTGTTATGATTCCAGTTTCTATCAAGTTATTTTATACACATATATATAATTGACTCTTGGTGAATATCGAACGAGGAATGTGAGGGAGGAAAGTTGGTCTGGGTAAGATAGGTAGAGCTGTAAATTGTTTAGTTTGTACCGTAAATTAAGAATGATATAACACAAAATTTTAAAAATAAACTATTGTAACTGTTAGTATTATCAGTTGCTTCATTCTTAAGTGGAATAGGAAAAATTTTAAGTAGATAATGTGTAAAATTGCATACATATGCTTTTATGAACTTTATGTGATGTTTCACTGTACACAAAAGGAAACATTTATCGCGAATTCTGCAGTTAAAGAATACATATGACTGCATTTGTAATAAAAAAAAATAGCCGTGGAATGTTTGGATTTTAGTGTGAAAGTATAAAACAGTTTAAAGATGTATAATGATTTTTATAAACTATTTAAGGTTAACTTTGAAAGAAAATAAATTTGACGAGGTGAAAATTAAACTTCCGCGAAAATCATTCCTAAGATGGAGTCATCAATAAAATCAAATGCGATTAGTATAATCAGTAGCAAGTACAGTATATCTTTTGCACAAAAAATATAATTGAGAGATTGAAAACTTTATAACAAAAAATGCAAAGTCGTAATAAAGTCGGCTTTCCTTCATTTGTACCTCCTATTTACTCGACCGAGATTTATAAGCGGCGGGGGCATCCTTTTGCAAGGCTGGAGAACAAGATAAGGCCAGCTCTGAAGAAGGGTATTACAACCTCGGCCAAAAAGGGTGGGTGGCGCGTCTGTGTATAGATGGGGCGTATACGCTGGGTGTAGGGAGGTGGCAGGAGGAGAAGGATTTTGGGCGAGGGAGAGGGATAGGAATGGGGAAGGGGGTAGGGAGGTAGTAAGGGGAATGAGCGAAGAGCTGATAACTGGTATGTATAGAAAGAGGGAGAGTGATAGAGGGAGATGATTGGAAAAGGGAATTGAAAAGAGAATCGAATTCCGGGATTGAGGCGTGAAAGGGGCGTGTGTGTTTGTGTGTGTGTGTGTGTGTGTGTGTGTGTAGAGAGAGAGAGAGAGAGAGAGAGAGAGAGAGAGAGAGAGAGAGCGATTCCTAGGGGAGGCTGAATGAAAAGGAAAGATTTATTCTTTTGATTTTTTCTGTTCTTTTGATAGGTTAGTCATAAAACCATCCACTCGAGTGCAGATCGTTAAACTATAGAGAGAGAGAGAGAGAGAGAGAGAGAGAGAGAGAGAGAGAGAGAGAGAGAGAGACGTTGTTAGCGAAAGATCAAAGAAAAAGTCTTGGACTGAAGAGAATTCATAACCGCAGTACCTGATCTATACTGTAGAGTCAACTGGGGAAAAGGTATTGGAACATCGTTATAACTAGGAAGTCAGAGAGAGAGAGAGAGAGAGAGAAGGAGGGGGGACCGGGGGAGACAACGCACACACATATCTTTTATAATGTATATAGGATTTAAATAGAATTTATTTACAATTTATTCAACCACACATCTTTTACAGACAGTTTGAGGCAAATCTTTTATGAGTCAGGAAGAGAAGACATTGATAATGAAACTCTTGCACCATATATATATATATATATATATATATATATATATATATATATATATATATATATATATATATATATATATATGTATATATATATATATATCATATATAATATATATCTATATATATATATACATTATACACACACATATATATATATATATATATATATATATATATATATATATATATATATATATATATATATATATATATATATATATATATATATATATATATATATATGGTGCAAGAGTTCCATTATCAATGTCTTCTCTTGCTGAAGCGATGCAATTAAGGTAACAGCATGTATCTTGAGGATTAGGAGGGAGCTCAGAATGTCTATGAAAGCCAAATTAGGGATTTATGAAGTAAATGTTTAGTCATTTCTCCTTTATGGAAGTGAGGTGTGGATGAGGAATGAAAGAAAATTAAGGAAGCTCTAGATAGATCAGATTATTCTAAGATGGATCGGTCATGTGGAAAGAATGGAAGATGATAGGTTGGTGTAAGAGTGTAAGGATTGGCTTCTTCACAGGAGCCATCCCCTTTGTAGTAAAGGCTTAATATAAAAAAATTTAATTTGTATGTATGTATGCTTGTATACGTTCTTTTGTGCTTGAGTGTATACGCATGTACTACAGTAATTGAATTTAGTTTATATTACAAAGCGAATAAGTATTTTCTTTCATATGTCAGCATTATAAGAAAATTTTTATCAGAAATAAACCAAATAATATTTAGCCCTTACGCAATTCAGTATTTCATATTAGTACCGGCTTTTTTATTTATCTGTTTTTTGTTGTTGGTCAGATTGTAGCAAAATTGTTTTAGAAACGGCTCATAATATAGGCGAGGGGCAACAATACATTTTGTAAAATATGTTTACGTTGTCATAAATGTAATTTTATGGTCGCTCGCAGTTCCAGAGTAATCTACGACGTCATAATGCATCGCAATATATTGTTTATGCAAAAGCAAATCCATGTTTACGATTACACAACTTAGTCCGCATGATTTTCTAAAACGGAAATTCTAGCAGAGGGGAAACGAATGTCCGCCTACGACGCGCGATGCCTGATTACTATTTTGGTGTTCATGAAGAAGGATGTTTATAGACACTAAATCCGCTCAGCACTCTCGTTGCATTATGTGCTTGAAATGATAGATCGGTCATCACAGCAAACTTGATCTATGAACTCCAAATAACATGTTAGGGAGGATCTTCCTTCATTGTCTTTCATGTAACGCGCCGTCCACATTTCAAGACCAGTTACGTAGACCTTTGCAGTCGTTCTTGTTAAATTAAATAGGCTTTATGCCAGCACGAGTCTTTGCTCGTACAAGCAAGCAGGCCCATTACCATTCCAAAAATAACTTGGAGGAGAGTGAACTGTGCAGTTAGTAAACTTTGGCAAAAGCCAAATAAGGCGAATTGTCGTCTCTGCAAAATTAATCGTTTAGGCAGAACCCTCAACTCTCAAGGTCCGGGGTCGTTGGGTGCGAATTTTGCAATCCACCAAATCCCTGAGATGCTTATTTCTCCCCTTGAAAGGGCCTTAAATTGCAAAATTGCAAAATTGAGATCCTCAAAAACCAAGTATGCAATTTTGTTTCCCGTTAGTCATGAGAAATGAATTCCAACCCCGTATGAAATTCAAAAATATGATTTTTCCGTATTCAAAAGTCACATAATATGTAAATAAAATTTCCCGTCTGTGGAAACAAGCTCCAAGCTCTGAAAGTATACAGGTATACGAGTATATACATACACATACACAGATACGCCTGTGTGATTTCTCGTGGAACACGAAAGTGACCTTCTGCTGAACATACGAGTATATGCATTCCCTCTGTTCCGGAATTATTTTGCATTTGTAAACTTTTTAGAAGTATTTGTTTCTTGTACAGATCATTGTCAGAGTCGATTAATTCTTATAAATTTGCTTGTCTTTATAGCCTTGAAAATGGGACAAATGAGTTCCAGAATTTTAATAAAGTACATTTAATTTCGAAATGTTTGCCCTTGTCATACTTTTTGATATATATATATATATATATATATATATATATATATATATATATATATATATATATAAGCATTATATTTAATATTTAATTCGCTCTACCTCGGAAATAATATATTTTCATACGTTACCCGAAGGGAATTTTGTAGGTGATATTAAGTTCGTCGTCTCGTGGGCTCGAAAGAGCGATTTAGATATTAAAGGACATTTGTATAATGCTTTATTTATGAATCACGGTGATGCGATAAATTTCATTATATGTACATATATATATATATATATATATATATATATATATATATATATATATATATATATATATATATATATATATATATATATATATACATAAGCATTAACCTACAAATGTCCTTTAATATTTAATTCGCTCTACCTCGGAAATAATATATTTTCACATACGTTACCCGAAGGGGAATTTTGTAGGTGATATTAAGTTCGTCGTCTCGTGGGCTCGAAAGAGCGATTTAAATATTAAAGGACATTTGTAGCATAATGCTTATTTATGAATCACGGTGATGTGATAAATTTCATTATATGTACATATATATATACTGTATGTATATATATATATATATATATATATATATATATATATATATATATATATATATATATATATATATATATATATAGTTTACTTCCCCCTTAGTCGTGGTTAACCAGTTCCGTTTACACATGTTTACACGTGTGCACTTCTACCGCAAACGTGTTTAAGTAGCACATTAACTCTCACGCTTACATGAACAAACAACCCAAACACACATACAGACGCTGAAGAGAGAGAGAGAGAGAGAGAGAGAGAGAGAGAGAGAGAGAGAGCTATGAAGAAAGAGTTAACAGAAAAGGAAAAGGAAGGAAAGAGAGAGAGTTGTGAGGAAAGAGTTAACAGAAAAGGAAAGAATGAGAGAGAGAGAGAGAGAGAGAGAGAGAGAGAGAGAGAGAGAGAGAGAGAGAGCTATGAGGAAAGAGTTAACAGAAAAGGAAAAGGAAAGAAAGAGAGAGAGAGAGATGAGTTTCATGATGAAGATATGAGACTATTTTTCATCTTTCATATTTAACTCGAAGTCAAGCCACAGTTTCAGCTGAAAAACTAAAATACCTTACCTAGTAACTTGGGTCTTATTCAGTGTATTATTATTATTATTATTATTATTATTATTATTATTATTATTATTATTATTATTATTAGAAAGAGGTAACAGAAGGCAATGGGAAATGCAGAGGTAAGATATATCTTATTAGAAAAGGAAAAACAAGAAATTTAAGACATTAAATAAATAGATAAAAATGGAAGCAAATGATTAAAATACAAGATTATTAAGAATTATTATTATTATGACTATTATTATTATTGATTAATACGACCGAGGAAAATCATGTTCCCCAAATGTATCAAAAAGTACATACAAAGAGCTATCGGGAACCCAATCAACTCTCATTAACTATTGATGATGAGATCGGAGCAAGCTCTCGAGAGTTCTCGGCGAATCTTTTTACATATTTAAACAAGAATATCAATGTGGGAATTTTACTTAAATTCAATCTTTCACATTATTATATTTTATTCTAATAACTGATCTCCTCTTACTGTATTTCCCATTATCTTCTGTTACTTCTTTCGTGAAATCCCTGATTTCACATATTCCCTGTAATACACACACACACACACATATAAATTATATATATATATATATATATATATATATATATATATATATATATATATATATATATATATATATATATATATATATATATATATATATATATATATATATATATATATTAGTTCTTACCTGGCCTACTTGCTGTATTCCTTGTTCAGGGGTCCAATCCGGGGTCTAGCTCGTGAACAGGGGCTTACTAATACACCTTGAGATCCTGACTGCAATTGCTAGACCACGCAGGAAAATAAATAGAAAAACAGCTGGGCTGAAGGACGTACTTCAGCAAGGGACTGTTGCAGATAAACACTTAGGTTTACTTTAAATGGAATAGATTTACAATTAAACACGTCAATCAGAAGACTGGGGAATGATAGGCAGGTACAACAGGGGCTGCCACTTGGTTAGTTATTCTAGCGTGGGTTCGACTATTGAAGAATCTGTGATTAATTCTCTTGAAAGGGATACTGAAGAACTTCCACCGCAAAAAGCACAAGACAAGTAGATGTTTCCACAGCTGTTGATATACCGTCTGCAATTTAGATAATGCCAGCGGTTACACAAGGATAATTATAACTATTTCGGGCGAATCGAGGGATCGAGGGTTACACAGAGGGTGCCAAGATCACTCGATTGTTACGATATGCTTGCGTTAAAATTCACACTGAGCTAAGTGAGTCAGGTCTTTGTGATGACTCGCGCTTCAGAAAAGAAAAATGAGGGTGCAGTGGAGGATTAAAGAGAAGTGGCTGTTGAAAGAACCCCGAATCAGGACGTTACCTTATAACAGAGCGATGGAGGGGCCTCGTCGAATTTCAACAGTTCTGGAGGGATGAGTTTAATGGGAATGCATAGGTAATGTGACTGGGTGGTCGAAAGGTGACCACTTGGAGGGGTCAGCTCAATATGGAGCATGCAAGGGAATGTGTGTCAGTCTGCTAACAGCAGGTTTCTGAGGCTGACGATCTCGGTCTCTCGCCTTATACGACCTAGGGAGCTTATTTTCTTGCTCCTTCCAGAAGTCACTGGGATTGCCAAATGGTGGTTCAGTCACCTTGTTTTCTATGTTGGAATCTTCCAAATCCTGGTGACTTCTGGCAACCCATGTTCTCTAGTTTTTATGGGGGACTCAACCTTTCTGGCGGATTTTCGGCAGGCTTCGTCACCATTCACCTTTTATCTGAAAAGAGGTAATTCAAGCAGTCACCAGGTCTTTAGGAAAGATAATCAGACGCACCAAAAAGGGGAGCATGGAGAGAAATTTACATAGGGGCTGAGTTTCTCATACCCTTCGTCAGTTAAGTATTACAATATATACATATTCCCTGTAACACACACACACACACACACACACACACACACACACACATATATATATATATATATATATATATATATATATATATATATATATATATATATATATATATATATATATATATATATATATATATATATATATATATATATATAATTATATATTATATATAGACTGTATATATATATATATATATATATATATATATATATATATATATATGTGTGTGTGTGTGTGTGTGTGTATATATATACACAATATGAAAAACAAAACATAATGCTATTCTAGTTGCAAAATTGATGAAAAATGAGTAATAAATTATGAAAAACCGAACACATCAAGAATCTTCACACGTTAACTTTGAATGAGTTCCCAGAAAAAATGACCAGCCAGTATCTGAAGCATCAATCGTAGACGAAGCCGGAGGTCTTATGCCATCAGGGTCAAGCATCAAACGGGGACACCAGGAATGAGTAACGACAGAGTCTTTCCTCCTAACAGTCTCGGGCATAATCATTTGAGCTTCAGGAGGTCATTTGCTTAATGGCCGTCCCTGTATCACCGGAGCGCTAATACCAACTCCAGACGCAAATCCACGGCGTCACTAAATTCAGTCAATCCGTGCGCGGGGACGATCCCGTCAGCAATGCGGAAGGGGGTAATTGCTTGTTACCGCTGTCAACAATTGCTTTTATGGCATCGTTATCTCCCGGGCATATGGTCTCTTCGTGTGATCCCTTCCCCGGGCACAGTATGTGTCATGATGTAGGCCGTTCGCTTATTTCAGCGCCAGAATTGAGGTAATTATAGCCCTCTTGCCATAAGATTCCACGGGATATAATGACGCAGCTGGTCGCGTCGTTCCAGCGAGGGCATGTGTTGGTCTGTCTTTCTGAATGTGTATGTGTGTGTATATATTTTAATCGCAAGCTGTTCTATGCATGGTGGGCTTTTGCATAAAAGTAGAGGCCTTTTGCGTTTTCTAAAGCCTTTCCGCTCTCCAAACCGTTGCCTGCACGGGGAGGATTAGAAGTCGTTTTCTGAGGTGTCCCCTTTTTATAGTTCCTCTTGAAGTTAATATTTTATTGGTTAAAATTTCCTGAATAAATCGTCATAAAATTCCTTTTAAGCAGAACGTGAGAGTTATCTATACTTACTTTCAATTTGTTCACATGAATACCAGCTTCTACAAGAGGCAGGTCATCAACATCGTTCTAGTTGATACGGTAAAACATGAGAAGTTCAGTTCTTTCTTTGTTCAGTCATTTATGATCTAGAAATTCTACACACCGCCACTACAAGACAAATTTCGTAGATTCTAATTACTTTTTTTATAATTGCATTGATAATTTTCTTACATAAACTTGGGGACAGATCGACCACGTCGTGCTAAGTAAAAAACAATAGAATAACCAGTCTAAATTTATAGATCTGAATCTTATATTGGAGCGGATGCAGAGTAGGGAGACAGGGTTAGGTGTGAGGAATCCTAACTATTCCTAGAATGCCGTGTCCTGACCTAACCAGACCTTACCTTCCTAACCTAATTTGGGGCGCCGTGCCTCTGGAACCCCCTCCCCCACAAAGTAACACTGAATATCCCTGTCTCCCCCACTCTTTATACTAAACCTTATATATTGTGAATATGTGTTCAGAATTCCACATGGAGAATTTCCATAAGTTATTAAAGTATGGTGGAAACACACTTACGGTCTACTTTATCTTTTACTAATAACTAAACTGTTTACCTTTCCCCCCTACAGTTCCCTTCCTTACCCGTTGGTAATTCCAATTACTTTAAAAATGTAATCTGATGTAATCCATTAAGGAACAGGAATATTTGATGATCTTCCTAAGACGATCCCATGAACTTCAGGTCATATGTCATTTATGTGAAGTGCTGTAAACTCGGTCAGCATTAACATCATATTTTTTATCCCAATAGCAAATGGCTTGCAGTTGCATGCAATGTGCATATATGCATGCCACACTTACTCAGGCGCTGTAAGGTGTAAGCCAATTAAGCCATATGGCAATGATGTCAATTAATGCGGAATTCCGATACACTTCTTTTTTTGTTCAAAACCTGATTGCCTGAGTAGTAAAACGTTCAAGCTTCTGCCATCTATTGGATCCTGCGCAAGCTTTTCTAACCGGCTTCTTTGCTGTAGGTTCTTTTCTTTGCCTTCACCTTGAGGCCTCATACCAGAATCACCCGGTCTTTCTTTTAACAGCCGAGTGTAGTTCCTATATATGGGGAAATTTTCGTTCTTCTTTGTTGATATTTGTAAAATTATTTTTTTTTAGTTTTGTGTCAAGATAAGATTAAAGAAAAATTTATACTGTTAGCACCAGAAGAAAATGCACAATTGTTTGTGAGAAGGCATACTGCCAAAAAATGATTAACCGTGCATGAAATGCAACTGACCATTGAAATAAAAAAAAAAAAAACGAAATAAACAGAAACGAAATATAGAGCCACAGAAATCATCAAAATCTCCCTTCACCACCACAATGCAACGTTCCATAATGTTTCATATCGCTCAGTCCTCAACAGGGCTCTGCTGAATTATCCTTGGAAACAGCCAGAGTAGTTCTAATGACTCCTGCGAATGAGACGAACTAAAACAAACAACAGAGCTGAATAATTCTGAACAACAGCTGAACAACAAAAATTCAAATCAACGTTGAAACAACGATAGGAGAATCTTTGTTGATCACGCTTACGCGACAACTCTGTAACAATAGTTATTCGAAGTTGTTTTCAATGTTGGACAATGCCCCCAGCTGAAACTATTTTCGATTCAGATGGGACACAACACGTAGGGATTATTATTATTATTATTATTATTATTATTATTATTATTATTATTATTATTATTATTATTATACAGCTGTAAGACACTTTCATTTTCATACATGCAATTCCAACGGATCCTTTTAGTTAAGGATTCGTTGGAATTTGTATGTATGAGACCAATTAAGAACTCCGAGAATTTGAAAATATATAGCTGCCTGCATGTACTGTGCAGATATTTATTATTATTATTATTATTATTATTATTATTATTATTATTATTATTATTATTATTATTATTATTATTAACCACTGTTTAAAATGTAGTATTTCACCATCGTATAAGCAAATATCATCATACGTAAAAAAACCCTTTTTAGTCGTCTACAGGCTGTAAAAATGGTCATGTTTCCATCATTATTGCTTTTATCGTTCACCTGGTCTCTAAACTTGAGAAACTCTGGAGAGAATTTTCATAGCTGTATGTTTTGGGGAGTCTAATTTGTCACCAAGCGGAAGGAAAATAAGGATGTATTAACTCCTTTCTACGGTTAATGATTAAAATGAGAATATTTTTCTCGTGAAATGTTATTTATTCACCATTCGAAGGTAATTTAAAATGAGAAGCTCACATGTCAAAAATTAAGTTAACAAGTCACGTTC
>NC_089746.1:49039011-49094011 GCF_040412425.1 Macrobrachium rosenbergii | reverse complement strand
TCGTTTTATTTATTTCTGTTTGCGTCTGGAAATGTTTTGACAAAATCATTAAAGATTTTGCATTTTTTCTTGACCCAATGATTTATTTGCTTACTTTTCTTCGTTCCCTTTACTCCTGAGCAAGGTTTTGGATTTTTAAGACGAAAAAAACTGCTTTCAAGAAATGAAGCCGTTGTGGATTTTGTGTGGTTTTTTCAGTATTTATGGGACACACAAATTTTCAGAAAGTAGCTCACTGGGAAAAGTTTTTACGAGAACAAGTTTTTACAAGAACCCTCTCTCTCTCTCTCTCTCTCTCTCTCTCTCTCTCTCTCTCTCTCTCTCTCTCTCTCTCTCTCTATCTCTATATATATATATATATATATATATATATATATATATATATATATATATATATATATATATATATATATATATATATATATATATATATATATATATATATATATATATATACATATATATATATACACCATGCACAAATCATACTAAATTTAGGTTTTGGAAACCAAGCCCATTTTTTTAATAGGCTTCTTTTAATTAATGAAGAATATTAAATAAAATCCCCAGTGTACTGAGTAGGGTAAAGAGTCATTGCGGTTAAATAATCGGTTAAACCTTTATTATAACTATGATCTCGATGTGTGAGAAGCCTTCATGGATTTCAGTGGCCCGTTAGTGCATTTGTAAGTGTGTTTGTCCCTCGCAATTCGTTGCCACAGAAAAAAAAAGACGCACTTTTTGTAATTTCCATATGTAGCTTTGAAACCATATCTATATTTAAAGGAGTTTTAATACATATTTTTTTTTAACTTCGTGATTATGTTGATAGGTATTCTTAGGAGTTTCTTTTGGTTGTGTTATAAGTAATGAAATTGTATTATGTATTCTTTGTGGCTCCAAGTAATTAAACGTATGACATTCTTTGCGGCACTAATTAGGTACAATCGATTGGCCAGTCATTTTTATTGCCAGTAACTATTAAGCACAGGAAAATGATACAAGAGAGATCTTTTAATTGTGAGTCAGTAATGTCGTCTTGTATAAATTAATTATGAAGTAATTGTGATGTCTTCCTTCTACCTGGTATTCTAGCACGTAAATAGAATTGAAATTTCTCTCTCCATTGGTGTTTGGGTCTTTTTTTTTTTTTATTCATTGTCCCTTGCACCACACCGCTTTGGTATGTTGTAAGGTGCGGTGTTTTTTTTTATCCTAGGGCACTCGCCTCCCGGCCCCTCCTTTTTATCCGTGTCTGGGGGTGGCATTATGAGGGGAGGGGGAATTTTCATGCCCAACTTATACGTACAAAAGAGAACAAAAATATCCCAGTGAAAAAAAAAAACTCACAAAATAGATATAAAAATATTTCAACATCACCATAAAACAAAAATATATTGAACGGGTTTCGGCCCAACACGCCCCCCGCCTAAAACCCACCACCCACCCAACACACAAAAAAAAGAATCAAACATGGCAACGCAGCCTTCATTAACTTCGTAACTTACACATCCCGTTATTCTGTCTATTTAGAAACCAAAACTAGAACATAGTTTGAACGAGTAAAATAAGCCCAGAAAAAAAATATATAAAAAAAGTTAACTAACTAGAATAGTGAAGCGTGTTTGGGAAATTCTTCATCGTTAAAAAAGTTACTCCCGGATTTTGTCTAATGAAACGAAGTTTATGACGAATTCTTTCGGAAAAGTTTCTCCTTCGACTAACCTTATCTGACCGAGGAGAGCTCCCATTCTGAAAATATAAATTCCTGAGAAAAATGTAGGGAAGTTTTAAATCCGGTTAACTTCCCCTACGAAAACATTCTTGCATACCGAGTGAAGTTTTGATATTTGCTTCCCAAATACTTTGTATTTGCGAGGATCTCTTCTCTCTCTCTGAGGAATTATGAACTTTGGAAATGTGCCGGGATTTTTATGCAATGTATAAAGATGCAAGAAAGAATATTAACAAAAAAGAAAGACGTGACATTTTAAATCCAAATTTTTACCATATGTAAATTTTGAAGGGCTGAGGTTTGAGCACTTTCATTGTTTAAAAAATGTGTACAATTTTTGTTATAAAGCTTTGACATAGGCAGGCGTAGTATCTTAGAATTATAGCATTAATAAAAACAGACGTTAGGGATATAACAATGGAAATAAACAATAAAGAACAGAAATATTTTTGGAAAAAAGGAGAAATTTAACAATCGTCTCAGTTTTCAATGTCATTTAACCTCACGCATGAATGAAATGACATTTTGTTTACTTTTATATGGCTCCGGGAAGAAAGTATTTTTCGCCCTTTCTTGCTACAAGATTTCAAAAACGATACATGATTTAGCATCATCCTCCTGACGGGATTGCAAAAAAAAAAAATGCTTGGTTTGTCCTTTTCCTAATGACGTAGGATTTTTTTAAGGGAACAAAATTATAGTTTTCCTACTGATGGTTTTAACAGAGTTCAGAGACTAGGAATACGAAGAGATACCTTTTCTCACTGGTGTAGAATTTCAGTAGCAGTAAATTTGGCAATCTTCTCATGACTTAGGATTACATGACACCAGATTTTTAGTGTCATACGGTGGTTGTAGACAGCTGGAGAATAATAATTTTCTCAATTCCCTTGTATTGATGGATTATGTTACAATGTTTCAGAAAGCAATAGTTTTACTTCTTTCCCAGAGTTTAAGTTTCGAGCTAATACTTAAAAAAAAATTAAAAAGACACGTTACGGAGATATAGGAGATATAACATTAAACATAACACTAAACATATGGATTTCTACAGGAAGTCCCAAAATCCCACTCAGAGAAATAGAGAGAGATATAGGAAAAATTGAGATTATAGACGAAAACAGTACACTAAGGATGTGGAATAGTTTATATCCTGACACCAAATCAGTCGCAAAATAATGTCAACCATTGATATTGATATGTATGTATGTATGTATGTATATATATATATATATATATATATATATATATATATATATATATATATATATATATAAATATATATATATATATATATATATATATATATATATATATATATATATATATATATATATATATATATACATATAACGTCTGCTTAATAAGTCCATATCATTGATAACATGGGTTAGGTTACAATTATCAAAAGCATACTGATGAAAGAAAAACGTAAAAGGGAGAGAGAGAGAGAGAGAGAGAGAATATGAGAATATGAGAGAGGACATCACGCCGAGGATATGGAAATGATTATTCTGAGCACTTTACCATGCGTCATGAGCACCGTGACACGAGGTTCTAACGTACTTAACCCGTAAGCAATCGGGGTACTTTAGGCTTTTAGGAAGGAGGCACATTATACTCTGCATGCTGTATACATAATATATAACTCACAAACACACACACACACAGAGGGATTGAGAGCGGCTGTACTCAACATATCCTGGATCGCAAAAGTCTAAATCCTTGTAAAGCCTCATCCTGATAAGCAGCTGTTAGGGAATGTTCTCTCTCTCTCTCTCTCTCTCTCTCTCTCTCTCTCTCTCTCTCTCTCTCTCTCTCTCTCTCTATCGAGGGAAACGGAAATGAAAGATTTTTGCTTTGTGTTAGGGGCAGTGATAATCGTTTTTTTAGGTTCAATGAAGAGCCACATTGGGTCACTTACACTTATATATATACAGTATATGTATATATATATATATATATATATATATATATATATATATATATATATATATATATATATATATATATATATATATATATATATATATATATATATATATATATATATATATATATATATATATATATATATATATATATATATATATATATATATACATACAGAAGTGTATGTTTTCCTACGTGCATTATTTTCATGAGCATTTTACTGTCGAAATGAATTTTCGTCTGTGCGAGTTTTACTATCTTTTTTTTTTTTTATATCCATAATCGGCAATTCCAGAACTGCATGGTTCTTGTACTGTTCCATTCTTTCAACTGTCAAAGTTTTTTTATCATTTTATCATTTTTCCTCTTGCTGATCCTTGATCGTCTTCCATTTACGATGATCGTTCGTAGTTGCTACGGTGAAATTTACAGAAATCAATTCCCGTACAGTTCTCGCTCGTCTATGAATTACGTAGAAAAAACAGATACCCTTGGGATTTCAAATTTTTTTATTAATTATTTTGGGTCAAAGAGACGTCTATACATCTTAAAATTTTCTGTTTTTATGCTCTCGGATATATTCTTTTCTTGTCTTGTACTGTTGATTACGGTATCTTTTTAAGGTGTCTCTTCAAGAATTTCTTGTCTATTTGAACCTGATTATTAATTAACTTTTTCTGAATGTTACTTACTTTGTTGACAAACCTGGTTAAGAGTAATACCTTTCAAGACTGTGGGGATATTATTTTTATATTTTCTTTGGAAATATTTGTACGTTGATGGTGAAAAAGAATTTATCTCGTGCTTTGCTTTGACATTTTAAAGTTTTCACTTATACTTGACGACTGTGTATGATGTACACTTTCTTCCGTGTGAGTTAAGTCGTTCCTTGCAGAGAGACGTAACAGTTATGCAGTACTGACATCATTCTGAAATGTTTTCTCGTTATTCCTTCTATATTATTTCAGTAAGAGTGACAACATTTAATACTTTAGCTTCACTTTCACTGTCAAAGTTGTACCGTGGTAAACTTGAATAATATATTTCTGAGATGCAATTTCTCATTCATTCGTGGGAAAAAATCGAGGCAGAAATTATCTAATTACACTAAACGTAGCTCTAGTGTGGGAAAGCACTTATGAACATGTTGATAGACTTTCACAAAGTTTACTGATTTCCTTAGTTGATCAGAACAAGAGGTCGACTATATCTTTGTATTTGGCAGTGGTTCTGATACCAGACACCTAATATAAAACTGTACGAAGTAACACGCACTATCTCTCTCTCTCTCCTTGCACAGCAAATAAAACTTCAGTAACCTAGACTCTCTCTCTCTCTCTCTCTCTCTCTCTCTCTCTCTCTCTCTCTCTCTCTCTCTCTCTCTCTCTCTCTCTCTCTCAGTATAGTCTGAAGAAATAATTTATAAGTGGATTGTGAGTGTAGACGTCAAACTCATGATTTATTACGATCTCATTTATAAAATGATAGATACTTCACACGGAATGCACATTTTTACATAACCTCAATTATGTTCTAAATCATTTTTCCCTTTAGATATATGCAACTAAAGTTAAACCAAGGTCATTTTTTATCCAGGTGAAGTATCAGAAAATTCCCTGCTTAAGTGAACTTTTTGATTCTCTCAGAAAACTGCACATTATTAATACTAATAATATTAATACGCAGTTTTTAGATTAGCATATTATCTGTAATGTTTTTTCAAAGATTTTATGAAAATTAAGAATTAATTTAGGTGTAGTAATTTACTGTTAAAGATGGTTTTTTATTAAACTGCTAGAGGTACTCATAGATGGCGTTATTTGTCTTCCAAGGACGACCGAATCAATAAATGTTTTAACAGCCTTATTCCTGCTTCCTCGTGTGGTTCACAGCAGAATCTTTCCAGCTTCTACAGCCTTTTGAGTGTCTGTCGTTTTGTGTGAAGATATATGTGTAAAGGTGTTATTTCTTTGGAAGATATCTTAAGCTTAAACGTGGAATACCTAAAAGTATCAGGCTTTCGATAGTTTAGTAATTTAACAGATATTATACGAAAAAATTGTTGAGCGAAATCTGAGTTGTGGAACAAGATTATATTTTTATTTATAAATACTGTCAAACTGATAAAACGTTGACTCAGTGATGTCAGTGGATACCTATCCTATTGTTGTCTTGGTACCTTATCACTTTTATCTGTGGTTAACAGTTTGTGGGAAGAACCAGGTTCCTAACAGGCCCCTTTTTTGCGGGGTAACAATTTGTGGGAAGAACCTGGTTCCTAACAGGCCCCATTTTTTTAAAATCGTGCGTGTTTTTGTGAGTATACGAAGGCTAAGAGCTACTGGTGAAATCGTTAACTTTCAGGAGAGAATTGCTGAACTGCTATATACCAACCCAGCATTTTAATTTTGAACACTTAAAACTGTGTATTTTGAGTACTGCGACCTGATTTAGTGTCATTACTGTGGACGACCGTAGGTGAAACTACCTAATACTTACAGCAAACTTTGTTGTCCACAAAGCTGAGTAGGCCAAATCACAAAGTAACACTGATTAGTGTTGCAGAAAGTTTAGTGAGGGTTTTAATTGGCCATAATTTAAATGAACTTCATAGCTCGCTGATGTATTAATCAGTTTGTGTATCTAATAGCTGGAAATCAGGAAAACTTCGCCATCATTTTTCATATAGTTATATTGTGCAGTGGGTTGATAATTTGTTAGGATTAAAGGTAATATTTTACATTATTATCTGTACTTGATATTGAAGCTTTTTTTTGCTCTGACACAAAATTCATAAAAATTAGATCACAAACTTACTCTTAGAGGTAATTTACCGAAGAATGTTACCATCATGGACTTTTTCAAAAGTTTTCATTTCAGCTTTCACGACAGTGGGGCTCGCGATCGGCATTTCTGACATTGTGGGAAAGGATGACTACCGCATTTTGAGCATTTTATTTTCATCTGTAGTGTGGGTACATGGATATTACCGAAATATAACTGGTTCTTTTTGTTTTAAGTTTAACCGATTAGGTTGGGTTTTGGAATTTATGCTTTAGTGCAGATGTCCAAATCATGTTCCTTAGACTATTTTGGTTGTGTAGATAAATTTTGTTACCATCAATGCTCCAGAGACAAAAATTCTCAGGGATTATTCAGTACAGCTTAATTCATCTGATTGCCCGACGCGTGATTCTTTGGGTTGTTGTAAAGACACAAAGTATTGTAACCAATCGGTGAAAATTCCTAATACAAACTTAAGATGTACTTGCAATTACAGTTAGTGATTTCCAGGGTACTTTACCTTGAAGGTCGATATCTTCTTACGTGGAAATTGATTTTTGTGAATCAGTTGGTTGAAGGAACCACCATACTGTTGTTTTCCCAACATTCAGAAACTAGAGCTGACTGGAGAAACTTTTATTCATAGGTGAGTGAATATACTTTTGCTGATCAAGAACCTATTAATGGGACAGGTGGTTGTCAAAATAGACGATTCGCATCAGGCAGCGAGTTTGTGAACACGGGCAGCGAGTTTGTTACTCTGAACACAAGCAGTGGCAGCGAGTTTGTTACTCTGAACACAAGCAGTGGCAGCGAGTTTGTTACTCTGAACACAAGCAGTGGCAGCGAGTTTGTTACTCTGAACACAAGCAGTGGCAGCGAGTTTTTGTTACTGTGAACACAAGCAGCGGCAGCGAGTTTGTTGGTAAGCGTAACTTCGACCAAGGAAGGCCACTAAGAGAAGTTTGTTTGTTTTGGGGAATTGAAAGGAACTCTCAAATGGTTTTCGTACGTCCTGTGCAACCATTGTCCATTGTCTCTTGAGCATGATGCTGCCACCTTGGTGTCATTAGCTGAAAAATATATTAAGCCTAACAGCATTATTATGAGTGATAAGTGATGTTCCTGCAAGTCACTGGTGTTTTTGTGTTCCAAGCACCAGACAATTTTGTGGATTCCTCTAATCCAGATGCTCTAAATACTGAATGCCTTTGGAAAGAAGTGAAAAACTAGATTGTGGCCTGGTAACAGACTGGAGCATCTCCAGTTGTATATCTAGAAATCTTTGTCACCAAATCTCCAAAGGGCCAGCTGCTACACCGTTTTTATGATGAAAGTCGGCTTTAGCCTCACAAGTCTTGAAATCCAGTGGCCTTAACATCAAGAGAGATGTTCATTGCCATGACACTTTTTCAATATCAAATTCTGGCTAAGGTAAAATTATTTTACATCTGCAAAGTAACACCATCCATTAGGTTGAGCAGGGAGAGGGGTCCAGTTGGCGGATGGCCCCCTCCCCACTAGCCAGGTAAGCAACCGGTATCCTAAAGTAGGTTAGATTATTTAACCCTATTCATTTATGATTGGAGTGCCTTAGGTTAAGTGAAGGCTGACCAACCACCCACCCCCATCCACCCTCGCCCAGAAAAAGGTCTACTCTAGGCTAGGTTAGATGTGATTAAGTAGGTCCCAACCTTATCTTGATTTTCAATGCCATAGCTTAGCCTTAGGTGGATAGGGGACCCAACGCATCCTAGCCCCAGCCAGGTAAGAACCCGGTACCCCATATTGTCATGCCAAACACTTCCTTCTATTTCATTTTTGTTTTTCCCCATCCAAAAACTCGTACCCACTTTGGTCTTCAATATTTATAGGAAATAAGATGGGGTTGCTAGTAGAATATATAGGGACTACAAAATGAATATCAGAAAAATTCAAAACACATTAACCACGGGAAAATCATGTTTTGAATTCCGAAAAAGAATAATGGTTTAAAGTAAGGGTTTGCTGGACTAACTGCAGTAAAAAAACTCATTTGCTTTATAGCTACATATATAGAATGTGACTATACTTTAGTGAAGATAAGGTTTTAGTAAATAACTGATAAGGCTTTACTCTACAATGTCATACTGAAGCATCATTTAGCAGTAGGGTCGAGGCTGCTATAGATTATGATCATTCTGAGACCATCTAGGTTTCATTATTTTTTCAATATAAAGGTAAAAATATGCTGGATAATTTTATTTAATCGGTTTATGAAAGAGATTAACATTTATCATGTAACACTTTTGTACTGCATTTGTCAGTTTGACTAGAAAGACTTTACCTTAAAGAGGTAAAGCGTATTAACCTCGTCCATGGCTGTAAACACCATTTTTAAAAATGTTTTTCAGATAAAATTAGTTTGTCTAAAGTTTGGTTTACATGGCATTTTTAAAACTTTTTGTAAAAACTTAGGATAATGATAAAGTCCTTTCCGTACATATAAATTTAATTTTTGCAACTACTTTAAGTTTAGTCATTATAACAGCTGAAATCCCTCAATTTATTCTTATTCCCTATACCCTAACTAGCAAATTACACTTGTCAAATCAATGGTTTCAGGTGGAAGAAAACCAAAAACTAGTGTATTGCTCCAACACCAATAATAAAAACAATATACCAAAGAAAAGTCATGTGTAATTGGTAACGATCACCCTTACCCCCCAAAAAAAAGTTTGTTGGGGAGGATCTTAATTTCACTAAGGATGCCTGACCCTACCTTTTTGTGTGGTTGCCAGCCCTAAATTCATCTACTTATTAATCAGAAAGTTTGCCAGTATTATTTGTGGGGCAGCATTCTGACCTTGTTTTCCTTATAACCTTACTACCCAGAATGTGAGGCTCTACCTGGCCAGATTTCATGCAGTTAGCACACTGCATGTCTTAAGTTTGAGAATATGGAAATACTCATCATTTCTTATTTTGATAGGCTGTAGGCTGTGGTTATAGACAACAGGGACTACAATACTCCCATTAGGGTTTTTAAGTATGGGTATTGTATGATGCTTACCAGTAGATGGATTTTACTGGAACCCATCGGCATTTCATCCAGTCAGTACATTGCTTATCTTTAGTTTGGGGAGGCGAAAGCTGTTATTTGTCTTTTCCTTTAGTTTGGTTGGATAAATGCTGAGGGTAATGAGGATGGGGTCGACAATATTTCAAATACTGCCAATAGGATTATCTAGCTGCCTTCCAGTAGAGCTGAAACTGTCCCTCAGTTTTGTGGAGTGTCCAGTAAAAGTTCCCAAAAGGCTTAGTCCAAAAATTCCAGTACATGTATTAACAGGTTAGTTATTATATATTTTTTATACCTGAACACCAGCCTTCTCACCAGTCTAAGCTGAGCTAAGTGTCAGTTGGGGACAAGTGGGAGATGGTAGGAAAATGAGGGATCCTGGCTGAAAAGTTATGAAGCTGCTATAATTGGCTGAACTATTACCCAACTATAACATCATAGATGAAAACATTCCCAAGCAACATAAGTGGTACACAGCTTTCCCCACGAGGTCAGGAGTAATGTGTTAAGAGGCTGAGAAGACCTTATGAAAGCATAAGAAAGATTATTTGCTACTTTCAATAATGAAGCCATTTTACCTGAATGAATGTGTCTTTCACATTCCAGAAGGAAAATAAAATCTAATCTCTCCACCCTTTAACCATTAATGAAACCAAAATTTTTGCCAGTGAGAAATTAACGCACAAAGCTGTTGCCTTTAGTGTTCCTCAGCCTATCTACTAAAACCAAGCCCTCACCTGGCCACTCGAGCAAATTAACAGTCCAACAAGTTTTGGGATACCGTACCGACAATAAATCTGCCGATGATTCTTCATAACGCTTGAGTACGGTTGCAGTGTAAGCTTCAAGAGTTAAATTATTTCTGTTTATAGACCACAAATGGTTAAGTAGTTTGAATTTAATAGCATTTTACATGAATGCCTAAATATAAAATTCAATGTAAATTCATTTGGAATCCTTTGGTTCAGCCGTGTTAGGAAAACAGAATAATTACAGAATTTTTATCATAATTCCTAACTCATATTTAAAATGTTTCAAAGCACATTTTGCTACAAACGTGTTCCATGTGAACAATCTGCATTTTTTGTAATAGCCTGTCAGTTTTCCGTATAATTTTTGCCATTGATTTGCATCTGTTAAATGGTAAAAACATTTGTTTTGAAACTGTGTTAGTATGAAATTCGGCTACTGAAAAGATTGGGACCTGAACTAGACTAATTTTATTTACTGAATTTAGGCTTTTTGGTTGAACTTTTATCATTCATATGAAGGTTAAGGTACTAACTGGTGAAAAAACACATCAGCCTTGCAGGTATCCAGTATCTTTGACATATTTTAGGTGAACTTAATTACACTGAGGTTAAGGTACCAAATGATGCCTTGACAGCACACACCTCTTAGATGAGTGTTGACCTTGATGGTTTTGAGTTGATTTCTGAAAAGGTTCCAACGATTTAGAGCAAATGGAGTTTGTCCATACTGAGTAGTTTTGAATTTGAGGGTGTCTTAAATGGAAAGTTGAATCAAGAAATATCCAGTAATGAGCATGCTGGCTCGCGCTACGTGCTCTGGAACCCTGCGCTGCTGTCTTCCCTACCCTCCTGATCCCCTACGTACCCCACCCCCACCCTGGGCAGACAAACAGGTTTGTAAGAGGAGGTTGGATGCCTTCCCTACCCTCCCGTCCCCCTACCTACCCCGCCCTCACCCGGGGCAGACAACCCGGTTTGTAGGGGTTGGGTGGCTGTGTCATGTCTCCCCTACTGTCACCCGGGGTAGGACAAACAAGATCCACTCGGATTTTATTATTATAGAAGACTGTATCAAAATTCGTTATTTGACCGCTTTGCGTTTGTTGATTTATAAATGACTAAACTTTGCTGACGACAGTGGCATGTATTTTATGGATTCTGCGGCCTTTTTGTTATCTAATCCAGACTATAAAACCAAATAAGGAATGAATAAATCTAGACCCCAAAGGAGGTAGAACTGCTCGTCGAATCTGAAGAAAAAGGAAACTAGTATTGAGTAAAACTTCTAAAGACTGTGTTCGTTAATATTATGCTGCACTGTTACACTGTCAATGACAAGCTAGTGCTATTTGTCATGTACCCTCTACTATTTCAGGGTTGAAGTAGTTTCTGCAAGGTCATTATTGAAGTTTAAGAATTGTGATCAAGGTACTTGAAAAGACCTTTTAAATAATTTTATTTCATATTTTTCTCGTAAAACCAATTTAATTTTATTTTGTCACAATGTTTATCCCTGCACTTAATGTTTGGGTTCCGTTAATACGAAGTATTTTTCACTAGACTACGTGTAATAGGTACAACATAGTTACTGAGCAGGTTTATAGTGTAGTTCTGAAAAAATAAACATTCGAATATGCTTGTAGTTTTGAACTACAATAATTTTCGAAAAGTACTTGAAAACCATGGACTTATAATTTTAATTTAATATTGCATATGTTAAAAGTTTAATAAATTATATACTATACTAAAGCCAAATTTTTCTCATTTACAGGTGTGCGTAGATGGCTTCCGACACTAAAGTAACCCAAAGTTACGGGGACATGGCAGTAAAAGGTTTAATTAAATGCAGTCTCAGTGGATTCTGAAAGGGCAGTCGTAATACTGGAGTCATTCTGTAGTTGAATATAATCTTCAAAGTAACCTATTATGTCAAGCCATGATAACTCAAAATCAGGTAAGTAAACAATTATGTCCTAGTAATATTTTGAAACATTTGTACTATAAATTTTTAGTTTTAAAGTTTGAGACTGAAGTATTTTAGATTACAATTTACTTTTGCAGGTGGTAGCAGTGTAATACTGAACCCCACTAACTGATCAGTGTACTATGAAATGTATTTTAAAGAATTAAGAAATCAATAAGCAATGCATAGTTTTTAAGATCCGTTGTAAAGCATAATTTTTAAGATTTTTATAGAGTAACTGGCGTATTATGCTCGTGCTCTCCTCATTGAGACAAATTTTGCATTTGCTTGCCTTAGTATTGTAACTTTATGTTTTAAATTAACCAATCTTATCAAGAAACCAGTTTAAATGTTGAGATTGTTAAATATGAAAAAGGTCAAATTATTGCGGCTATTGATTTTGGCATATGTAAAGAGCATTATTTCTGACCTGCTCTAATCAGCTACCAATGTATATTTTGCTGTATGGAGTAAGTGAAGCTTCTTGTGAAAAGGACACACAACTTTGTCGTCACAACATGTAGACGAGCATGTCGGAATATTTTTCACTGTAGATACACCTAAAAGGGTATTGAATTTTTTATTCATATTTACTAATTGTTCGCTTGCCCTCCTATTCCCTGTGAAAGACACTCCAGTGATGATGATAGCGTTTTTTACAATTTTTGATACTGAATAACGTGTCCGGGTAAAATTATAGGTATATTACATTTTTCGAAGTCTGTTTTCTCTTGAAACAATTAAATCCTGTCAAGCCGGGCACTGCCCAGCAGACGCTTGGGTGAAAAGCTTCTAATTATGAAATGTTTCTTGGCAGGTGACTCGAGGACGGCAGCGCCTGTTGTAACCCTGAGACTATGGACTGAATGGTGCCATACCACTACGCTCACTAACTAGCCCACCTTGACAGTGTTAAGAATGCAGTGGGCTGATGGAACTTGAATTCAAGAGATGGCATGCACACTTCATCAGATCATCCCCAGCATGAAGTCGTAAAATCCGAGTTATCCACATTTAACAGATTTCCCCAAGACGATTCTGGGAGTTTTCCAAAGCTCCTTAACTTATGGTGCTCTTATTTTCATGGCTAAATTTAATGTTAATTTGATTCCAAATATAAATTGTATATGAAGTCATAATGTAATTTTTATCAATATTTATAGAATTTAATTTTTATTCAGGATCCAGACATTCCGTACAAATCCAGATCAATAAATTCAGACTAAGCAATTCAGTGATATTCCTAAATATGAATCAACGCAAGATTAAAATTTATAAAAAAAAAAAAAAACTCCATTATGAAAGAATAAATTCAAATTCTAGAATTTAAAATACAAATTTGAATTCAGATTTTAATTTGAAAATTGAATTTCCTAGATGTGAATAATTTCAAATCGATGAAAAAAAAAATTTAACCCTCAGTCCAATACAACTAAGATTTAAATAAACCCATGATTATGAATAAATCCATAATTTATGAAAAAAATTATTACCCTAAATTTTGTCTAATATATATGAATAAATTAAGATTTATTAACATTCCAATATATGAAAGGAATGGTTAAAATTTCACTTTAATTTGAATTGTTTTTTTATATTTAGATTTAACTTATATTTTATGAACTCAGGTTTATGCACAGTTCTAACTGAATAAATTTGTAGGAATCCGACTCGAAATATTTTTTCCAGGTTTACGAAAACTAAAATTTATCAAGTTCAGTTCATTACACTGAGATTCGTGAATACATAAAATTGAATATTCTAAATATGAAAAGTTTTATTAAATACCTCCCTGCTCAAAATATTTTTTGTATAGGAAATAAATCCAAATACAAAAATTTATTCAAATGATTATTTTAATGTGAAACATTGACTTCAAATTTATGAATAAAGTTTTTAAAATACCACCTTGAAGTGTTTATTTAAAAAATATATGAATACTGTACTTTCAAATTTTTGAATAAATTCAAATTGAATAAATATTAAAATTCATGAAAACTTTTAAATACCTCCAGGTATTTTCCTACTGAAAATGAAAATTTATTAATACATTTATGAATACTCAAATATTTTTCTACTGAAAATAATTTAATGACATTCAAATGTATTAAATCCGAATTTATTAATATTCAAATATTTATTAATCTTAAATTTATGAATAAATCCGAACTTAATACTTTCGGAATATTTTTCTGAAAATTCGATGTTGAAATTTATTAATGGATCCGAATTTATTAATATACTGTATAATTCAAATTTATTAATAAATCAGAACATACGAATATTTGTTTTAAAAACCCTCTGCTACTCATTCTTTAAAATGGATAAATTCACATTTATTAATACATTCAAATGTATCAATAAATCCGAATTTATTAATACATTTAAGTGTATTAATAAATTCAAATTTATGAATAAATCCGAATACTTGTTTTAAAAACCCTCTGCTACTCAGGCTTTGAGATACGGATAAATTCAAATTTATTAATACATTCAAATTAATGGATTCAAATTTATGAATAAAACTGAACTTAAATACTCAACGAATATTTTTCTGAAAATCTGACATTCAAATTTACGAATAAATCCGAATTTATTAATACATCAAATGTATTAAATTCAAATTTATGAACAAATCCGAATATTTTTTTCACCCTCTGCTACTCAAGCTTTGAAATACGGATAAATTCAAATTTATTAATACATTCAAATTGATGGATAAAACGGAACTTAAATGCTCACCGAATATTTTTCTGAAAATTTGACATTCAAATTTATGAAATCCGATTTTATTAATACATTCAAATGTATTAATAAATTCAAATTTATGAACAAATCCGAATATTTGTTTTCACCTCTACTACTCAGGCTTTAAAATAGGGATAAATTCGAATTTATTAATACATTCAAATTTATTAATACATTCAAATTTATGAACTCTCTCCAAATATATTTCCACTGAAAATAACATTCAAACGTAGTAATAAATCCGAATTTATTAATACATTCAAATGTATTATAAAATCAAATTTATGAATAAATCCGAACTTAGAATATTTTTGTTGAAAAACCCTCTGCTACTCAATCTTTAAAATAGGAATAAATTCAGTTTTACTAATACTCTCAAATTTATTAATGCACTCAAATTTATGAATACTCTTCAAATATTTTTCAACTGAAAATAATTAACATTCAAATGAAATAATAAATCCGAATTTATTAATTCAAATATTATTAAATTTGATTACTCTCCAAATATTTTTTAAAACTGAAAATTTAAAATTAACTTTTTTTATATTTAAATTTATGAATAAATCCGAACATTACTCTCCAATATTTGTTTTAAAAATAATATATTCAAATTTAGATAAATTCAAATTTATGAATAAATCCGAACATACGAATATTTGTTTTAAAAACCCTCTGCTACTCAAGATTTATTAAAGAGATAAATTCAAATTTATTACTACATTCAAATTTATGAATACTCTCCAATTATTTTTTTACTGAAAATATAACATTCAAATGTTTTAAATTCAAATTTATGAATAAATCCTTTTTTTAGAAACCTCTGCTGCTCAATCTAATAGGAGTAAGTTTTTTACTAATATATTCAAATTTATTAATACATTAATAACGTTTTTCAATACCTGTCTCCATTTTTTGTATTGATTTTATGAAAATATTCATGAATAAAACCAGTGTCATGACATTTTAAAATGTACTCCAAATTCTTTTCAAAAGAATAAATTCGATTTTATTACTTTGAATTTTATATTAATACATTCGAATTCATTAATAAAGTTTCAGTAACTCCAAATATTTTTCAGATATGAATAAATCCAAATTCATGAATAAAATGTCTTTAATACTTTACTCCAAATATTTTAAGAAAATATTCAAACTTGTGAATACATTGAAATGTATAAACATTCTCAATTTCAATATTTTTTTATTCTTCATTTAAATTTGAATGCTTTAATATTTATAAGCTGAATATATGACAAAAGTTAAAAATTTAACCTCAATAGTAATTTCAAATATGAATTCAATTTTATTAATATTCAGATTTATAAATATAAATGGTAAATATATGAAGCTCTGGTAAAACAGTTTCACTATGTAAAAGAACACAAATTAAAAGCCAAATTTAATTTAACTTTCCATAAACTATTTCATGAGCAACGATTTTATAATTTGAAGAATTATTTGAAAACCGAAAGTATTATTCCAAAGAGTTTGTGGATATATGAAAACGAATCTATTATTCTCATTGGGTGAATAAATACAGCAGTGAATGACTTTCTTTATTAGTTAAATTTGACATGCATAGTAAAGAGTTTTTATGGTAAGAAAAAATACAGATACGATTTTTTTTTTTTTTGCCATTTAGAAACCATTTAAAAAAAGGGGGCATTTTTATTATTTTTTAACTCTGGACGATGGCACCAAAAAATAAACACCATTTCTGTGATCTCCCTTTTCGTCTACGTAATGCGGTGCCCGAAACAGTTTCTCTTGCGTGGTTGCTGCTTTCACTGTGTATTTCTTACTACGCTTCCACTGCACCTCTATTCCTCTGCCTGGTTGGTCATCACGATTACCTATTTATACAGGAGATAGCTTCTCCTGAGGGGCCTCAGCTACTTTATTGCAGCTCATCGTCCAAACGGCTCCCCAAGTGCTGCTTTTCTGCAATAAGGCTTTTTCTACGGTACCCCTTATTAAGTGTGGCTGCTCTGATCATGGCTGATCTCGTCAGCATTCCTGCTTCTATGCATCTCTCTCTACGATGTGCCCTCAGGTGTTGTTTTCTGCCACATTCTTCATATTCTTTAATCACAGCTCGTGTTTTACCACTCACTGTCATTCGCCTACATGGTATCGGTCAGTGTTTCTCTCTGCCTTGCCTCAATTATTGTTCATGGTATGGTAGTCTTCATGGTAGTGTGTTCATGGCAGTCAAGGTGTGAATATTTTGCGGGTTTTTTTTACAGCTGACGTTGTATCATCCTGATTATTCGTCGATCTGAAAGAAATGAAATTTATCAGCACTAAGCATAATAATAGTGTTAATTTGCAGTTGCTGTGATTCCAGAATCGATGCAAATATTTGGTATTCAATAGGAATTACTGAATTCTTAACTGAATTCTTAACAGAATTAGAAAAAGTTTACCATTTACTCACGTTAACGCTATGTTAGCGGATTTCGAGGCCAAATAACCGTGTTCAATAGCACTTATATTATTTCACTGTTTGAAATGACACGAAGGAAAAAATTACCTTCCGCAAAAAAAATCAATAATAAAAAAATCCATGTCATCTCAAAATATAATTAATTCAAATATTAGAGTGTAATATTTGTCCAACAGTTTTGTACTTTTACAAATAAAACACGTTCAGGAATACTCGTATAATTTAATTTCATACCTAAACACTAAAGACTAATTGTAAAATTTAAGTGAAAAAATAATTTTAGTCAATAAATGGAAAATCTCACTAAAAAAGACATACCATGTTATAGTTAATAGATGGAAAATCCCACTTAAAAGACATAATTTACATGAACTTTTACTTGTGAAGTGTAGCTGTTTTGTTATTCCAACAAAAATGCAAAAACTGAACAAAACGCTTTTATGGTGAATTTGTCAACATTCCAAAATCATTCACCCATCAACATGACATATCAGGCCAACTCCCTGGCGTGATTTGGCATTGCCGTAGCAAAATTGTTTTACAGGCCAATATGAATAACAGTTGCAAAACACCAAGAAATACGAAACTGATGACAAACGCTATACCATCAAAGAGCCACTATACCATAAGTAAAACGCAAGAAAAAAAATCCCAGAACAAGGATGACCAAGTGGAAATCAAATGCTGAGGGGCAAAAAAAAAAAAAAAAAAAAAAACTGTGAAACACCCAATCATGACACTCGGCCTAATTAGAAAGGGTTTGAAAGTTAGTCACAAATACTGGACAGAATGAAATTTATGGCCCTGAGATTATCACAAAAAGCTGAAAGCAACTAAATGGTAATCAAATAGATTTAAACTTAAAAACGTTAACAGTGTAGACTTATCAAAGAAGGAATGAAAGCGTGGTACAAAAATTACAATGCTGTCTCAATGAACAAAATAAGACAAGCAAAACGATGCCCGTCAATTACGAAGCCGAATGAAAACTCTACATGACACTGAATAGTTTCTTTATGGAATTGCCTTATGGGCTCATATTTACTTTACATCAATCTGAGGTACCCAGCTTTTTAGTGGCATTTCAATTCAGTCTATTAGGAACAGTCATGAGAAAGTGAATTTTACAACAACTAACTTTCCAGAATAAAAGCTCAATAAAATGCACATTGGTCAACGTCCCACAGGCCCGCAAACAAAAGATCTAACAATCTGAAACCAAACACATTCATCTGGTGATTAATGGAAATTATTCAGAAAACCACTGAGCTGTTTACTCAGGTGCACTTTAAGTATTAAACCAGTTAACTTCGAAATCAGCAACTTTGCCAATAGAAAAACTGATTAAGAATGTGACTCGGAATTTGCAATGTCGTACCGTAATGAGATTCGTACCCAGTAATTTGAGACTTCGTACCCAAGTTTAGTTTGAGTGTACAAACACGCAAAATTTGAAGGTATATGAATGGGATGAAAAGCCTTCATAATCAGGCATATCTTCATGAGGTCTGCTTTAATTTATTGGAACATGAAAACTGAATTGGAGGAAATTTATATCGTAAGATAACTAAATCTTCTTGAAGCTCAAGCTACATCTTAAACATTGCAAACTGTTTCTTACATATATAATACAGACATTTTACTTACATTCCACTTTGTTGCCTCAAACTTTATCACTGAAAACACCAACAAAAGTTGAGCGTTTAAGCTTGCAGTCGGAGGAAGGAAATGTCTCATAACGCAATAGACCGATGATTATCTCCAGGTTTTCTTCAACGGAAAAGAAATCAGGCAGGAAATTATTAGGTCTTACATTCAGTACTTCCGAATTATACTTAGCACAAAGAAATTTGAAAATTATAATCAGGAAAAACAAATTAAGATGCCTTAAAACTTGCAATTTAATCTAATAATCACCTATTTCAAGTTAAATTCTAAAACTACAATATGTATCTTGACTTGATTTCAACAACTTCTGGCCTGAAAAAGAATACATTTCATTTATATTGTGAACCATGTTAAATAAATGATCTCTCACAGTTTCATCGGTAGACTCGCCTCGTAATTTACATCAGGTTTAAATGACATTTGGTTTTCCAGCATTCCTAATCTCTAATACTTACACAGTACATAACCTGCAATTCATTCAAGACCAAACGCTTAAACTATATTCTGTTACACGTTGAATATTTGAGGTGGGTTTTCAAGATTTTGCCCTCCAAACCGAGAATGATAATACTTAGCTTAACAGGATCACTTCTTAATGCTCTCGATCAAGTAAATTCTATGCTATGGAACACTCAGAATTTACTTAAAACGTTTGACTAATTTACTTCGCCAAATGTTTATGATTAATATTTCACAATCTGCACGCTTATATTTACTTAAGAAATAGCATAACATCGGAGTACATTGGATTCTAGTGTGTTTGCAGTCTCAAAACCACCCTCATTTCCAGACTGCAAGTAAAAAAAAAAATTGTACAGTACAATCAAGTGGTGTGAAGTGAAAAATTCCCTTTATACTCAATTGTAAAAGATTAAAGTTAATTTCTCAATATTTATCATGAAGCTATTTTGACTCACCTTCAACCATAACTGTTGGATAATTTAATTTTTTTGTGTTTCAAAGAAGCATCGTTCAGTACTAAAGTGACAGCAGAATATTCAGTCTTAAACAAATAAACCGAATACAGAAGTATTTCATAAGCTATCTTGTACTAAGACCATGATTATTTATAACTACATCATAGTGAATATCTTCAGTAATAAACTAAGGCTATTATGGTAATAACATTTAAAAACTTCAATATTGTGGACCAGAAAGCACCAAAAGTATTCAGCGCACGGTTCCCTTCATAACCTCTATACGAATAAAAAGAAAAACTATTCTGGAAACGAAGCAGAAAGTTCAAAGCCACGAAAAACAATTCATATTTATGTCATTCAAAAATAAAATAAAAATCTGGGGCTTTATTACTCAGTTATATTTGCAGTGTGTCATGTCCAAAATCAACGAATCCAACCACTCCCGCATTTCGTGTATATCTTTTATGCTTGGTAATATGTATGATAATACTTTAATATTTTATATGAATTACACGTGAACGTTTAAGGACCTGAAACGGTACACAAATACGAAAACCTGCCTAAAGCCATAAATAACACTTTCATAGTGTCATGAATAAATCAGAGCTGTATTTTATGGTTTTTTATACAATACTGTAAGACACTGGTATTAAGTTGAACTTAAGAGGGTCAGTGTCCGCTCAATGTTTATACACCTAATTTCATAACCCTCTTCTTTATGGAAACGCAGTGATCATCATGCTTCGGTAATTTATGTAAATTACAACTAATGAAAGCGATTCTCTTAGCAAAAACTTGTCTAATGTTAGTCAAACTGAACTACAAAAAATTTAAAGTCTTATCAATCAAAATCAAACATCAGCTGAAACTGAAGGCTACTAGATTTTTATTAATACAATACACCAGAGTTTGGACAAGAGAACTGAAAAGTAGCCTCTTGAACTGAAGTAGCTGTTTACTTATTACCACAAAGATAACAGAAACTTCAAGCCTAAAAACAGTTGCAAGCCTAAAAACAGTTACCTATCAAGAACTGTTTTACTTCTTCTGGCACATAACTGTCAAAATGTACTTACTGTGTAAGCACTGAAATATCACATGACAAGGTCATTAATTAGTCTTTTTTTCATAACTGAAGGTTACAAACTCAGTAAATATGACAGTTCTTGGTTTTACAGCCAAATTAGTATTATCAGGGCCTTGCTTCATAGCTGACTGAAAAACTAGACATACTTTGGTAAAGTTAGAAACCAATAAAAGCTGCAGCAGTCAAACCTTAAAGACAGCTTAAAGAACCACGAAAGAACAGTAGTAGTCACCAACTGCCTAGCCAAAAAAAATCTCATTAGCAACTGTACGATAATAGCCCAAAACCACATTAGGAACCTTAAGAGCCTAGCCAGAAAGACACTAGCTTCCTGAATACAGTAGTAAGAAACCATACCAAAAACCTTAAGATCCTACTCAAGAACAATACCAGCAACCTAAAGATAAAAGCCAAAACTCGTACAAGTAACCTTAAGAGAATAGCCAAAACACACACCAGAAACCTGGAAACCCTAGCCAAAAATCACAAAAGCAAATGAGGCTTAAAAAAAACCACACCGGCAACCTTGAGCTCTTAGCTAAAAACCACATCAGCAAACTCAAGCTCTTTGCCAAAACCATATCAGCAACATTATGAACCATGTCAAAAAACCACACCAGCTACCCTAAGTGCTTCCCTAAAAACACACCAGTATAGTTAAGAGTTGTAAACCAAAAAGCACAACCTTATAGAAACTGACTGAAAAACAACCTAAATACATATAACTTTGCTACACACGAAAAGCAGTCTTAAGACCATAGTAAATCTACCCCCAAGAAATCTAGCCAGACCTAGGCCAGTAACCACAAGAGCCCAGCTATTATTATTATTATAATTGTGAAGATGAAACCTATTCATATGGAACAAGACCACGGAAACCATTGACTAGAAATTAAAGTTTCCAAAGAATAATGTTCATTTGGAAGAAAGGAGATACTTATTTAAAAGAAAAAAATAATCAATAGATAAAAAATTTATTGAAATGCAAGGAGAATAGTATTAGGTAGTAATGCATTGCACCTTCGCTTGAACTTCTGAAGTTCCAATTGCACGGAATCCTCTGGGAGGCTGTTCCACAATCCAACAGTGTAAGGAATACATGACCTCTGGAACTGAGAGATTCGACAGCGAGGCTTATTTACTGCATATTGGTGCTGTTGTTCAGGGAATCTGGTTGCTCTCGCCTGATAAAGGGTATCAGGGATCAATTGTGAATGTGAAAGATCTCTGTTGAAATACAACTTATGAAAGAGTGACAAACAAGAGACCATCCATCGATGGTCCAAGTCATAACTGCTATTATTAGGAAACAGAAACCTGCCACCACGAATCAATATCTAAGAAAGATAAATCTCTGGTAGAAGCAGACATCCACACCGGAGAACAGTATTCTAGTAAAGGGAGTACAAATTACCTAAAACAGGTTGCACTGATTTCATCACTGTTATAAATATATGAGGCCTTTCGAACAATACTAAACTTTCGTGCGGCATTTGCAGAAACTTTCATTAGATGTTTCTCAAAAGTTAGATGTGAGTCAAAGGTTCCACCTAGAATAGCTATAGCTTCAGACTCGTTCAGCAAAGTTCCATCCACCTGAAGGGGAGGACGGGGTGGGAAATCTGTACGAGATCTGCTAATCAATAGTGTTTTCGTTTTATTGGAGTTCAGCCTCATACCCCAACGACTACTCCATTTCCTGATCCAGTCCATGTCCCGATTGAGGCTGAGGGCAGCTTCATTTCTTAAAAGTGTAGACTATACTACACCTGCATCACTGGCATATTGAATCTCGTTATCCAGGCCAACAACCATGTCACTTGTATGCACTAAAAATAACAGTGGACCAAGAACACTGCCCTGTGGAACTCCAGACACAATAGATCTTGGTTCACTAAAGATCCTGTCCACAGCAACTCGCTGCTGCCTACTTGTAAGGCAACCTTGAAGCAATCCTAAAACATATCCACCCACTCCAAGATTCTGAAGTTTATTTGTGCCTTGTGATTTACTAAATCGAAAGCAGCACTAAAATCTATCTGAATTACTCTGCACTCAAAACCCTCATCAAGGTTCCCTTGCAAATGGCATGTCAAGTCTAAAAGAGCATCGCAGGTACCTAGCTGCTTCCTATGTGCATATTTACTAACAATCCTTTAGATTCAACATACTTAAATAAGTTTTTCAGCAAATTTGGAGAGCACAGAGAGAATAGAGATTGGCCTGTGGTCACTGCAGTCTGCAGATATGCCACTCTTGGGAACAGGCACTGTTGCCTCATCAGCAAAGATATTATGTCAACACAAAAATCTATAGAACCTGCTAAACTTGGGGGAAAACACGCTAAAAGTTTTTCCAAAAACAAAGGGAAGAAACCATCAGGGTCTTCTCCACCCCAGCTATGAAGATTATCTAGAATTTTCTTAACATCCCTGGAGCGAAATGGAAATTTTTGTAAGAGGTTCAGGATGAAAAGTATCAGGGAGAGGGACTCCTCAGCTGATTGCTTAGCTTCAAAGGCTTGATGAAGCAGTTCAGCCTTTTCCCTAGGGCCAGTATCCAATCTACCATTATCTGTTAGTAGTGGTGGAATGGAAGACGAGCATGACCCAAAGATAGATGATGCCAATTTGGTCAACCAAAGATGAGGCTGAGTAATTCCTTCAAGTTTCCTCATCAAGTTCTATTTGTAGCACTCTGAGACTCAACAAAAATGGTGCAATTTTCATTTGGACGATTTCGTCTCCATGCGTTGAATTTGGTTTGTCAGTCATGGTAGGTTCATCTACATGTATCATCAAAACATGGCTGGTCACTTGTCCTAAATTTGATGATCTATCTATGGACATATTAAAATAGCCATCAGCATTTCATTTAACTTTGTGATCAGGATCTAATGTAGCATCTGAAATATTAAGTGCCTGACAAGCATCAATAATGCAATCGCAATTGGGCTCTAGATTTCAACGAGACCATTTTTCCAGTAATGGAATTTGGAATATACTGATTGACAGATATGTCCATCTCAATGGCGCAATGATCAGAAGTACCTATACACTGTATATTCACAGATCTTGGACTTCACAGCAGCTCGAATATCTGAATATGCGGTCTAATCTATTACGAGATATGTGCGTGGTTTCCTCAATTAGCTGGACAAAATCGGAGGATACACAATTCAAGAGCAGACCGGCCATGTTGATCTGTGGAATTTGAATTTTGCCATTCACTGTGCTTTGCATTACGGTCTCCACAAATAACGAATGAAACTCTTGAATCCTGTGACTGAGCCATACTAATCCTTTCCAAAAGACAGTCATATACAGAATCGTCGGTATTTGGATTATGGTAAACAGCAAATACATAAACATTGTAGAATTTACTCAAAATTTTAAAACAAAGAACTTCATAGCAAATACACAAAAAATTTTCCTGAAGATAAATAGGTCGTCCAGACTTAGAGTATACAGCCATACCTTGCGCTTGTGGGATGTTACGACGATAAATAAAGTCAGGGACATCAAACCCCGGATTAAAAACTCGGACTTAGACTAGTTCTTATTGGTCCACATTTAAAGTAAAATGGATTTGTAAAACAATGCTGTCTTTTTTACTAAAAACATTTTTTATTACAAGTTCTGAACCTCTCGAGCGCATAGAACAGTAAGTGGTGGAATTGCTGATGATTTTAGAAATACTGTACTAAATAATCAACATGATAATAAATGTGCCCTAATCAAAGCACCATACATTCGTTGGATACGAGAAATTAAAAAATATAGTATATAAAGTAATAAATATTTTAAGTACATCCTACAATATTCTTAAAAATTACACCCTTTCAGTATCATACACAATACTGTTGTTAGCAGTAATAAGACCTCATTCTTGATATATTCCTACTCTTGTTCAGTCAATAGGTGGAAAATCTAAAAAAAAAAAACGGAAAACTGTTTATGTGATTTTCCCCATATTTCAAAATCACTCACCCATCAACATGGCATGCCGGGACAACTTCCTGGTGCGATTTTGTACTGTGAAATTAAAAGATTTTACTAACCATGAAAATCCCAGCGAAGCTGTACAGGGCAATATGACTAATAGTGTAAATTTGTTTCCAAAACAGCAGGAAATGTGACAAAGAAGACACCCTGAAAGAAATCAAATACTGAGGAACGGAAAACCATTGCAACTTAGAAAATACCAGTCGTGACACTCAGCCTAATTAAGAAGTGAATGAAAGGTTGTCAATAATATTGGACAAAGTAATTTATGGCCATAAAAAAAATAAACTGAAATCAAACCAGAGTAAAAAATAAATTTAATTCTGAAAATGAGAATGAAAGCAGGGTACAAAAAATTACACGAATGCTATCTCTAGCCATAATATGGAACAAGCAAAATGAAGCTTATTTTAAGAAACCAAATTAGATCTTTATATAAGAATTTTTAAATAGGGTTTACCTATGGACTCATATTAACTTTATATCATAATTGCAATACCCAGCCACTTTAAGGAATGTTAATTGCACTGAAGTATTGTACCGTTGGGTGTATGGACATTAAGACAAGATAAAGAGTGAAATTCATTTTGGAGTAGCTTCCTAGAATAAAATGCCTATTCACGAGTATTAACGTTCTACAAAGCCCACAAACAGAAGATCTAACAATCTGAAAACAAAGACATCCATCGGATGATTTATGGAAAGTATTTCAGAAAACAGCTAAGTTATTTACCCAGTTGCACCCTAAAACTGTTTTGAATCAGTATCCTTCCAAACCACTAACCTTGCCGGTAGAAAAGCTAGTCAGAAATGTCATTTCTTACCCAAGCTCAGTTCGTTGACTACAAAAACTAAACGAATTTAAAATATATGAATGGGATAAGCAAAGCCTACTTAGTCAGGGGTATCTTCATGAGACCTGCTTTAATTTATTCAAACAAGTCAGCAACCATTATTAGTGCATTAATACTCATTATTACTACATTATAACTGACAGCGCAAAAATCTGATTTAAAAGTATTCGGTAGCAGAATTTTTCGTCTTAAGATGACTCTAAATCCACTTGTTCAAGTAAACCCGTAACTGATGCAAACTGTCTCTCACAACAAAACTATTTTACCTACAGTCCATACTGCTGCTTCATAAACTATCAAACACCCTCCAGTGTTGAGCTCTTTAGCCTGTAGCAGGGGGAAAAAGTGCCTCAATGTTGTGGGAAGATCATTGTCACCAGGTTTCTTCCAGTGAAACAGGTACCTAGAGGAAAATTATTAGATCAGTACTTTGAATCATACTTAGCTCCAAAAATTTATCAATATTAGAATTAAGAAAACACATCAACAAAATCAGAAAACCTAAAACTTACTTCTGATGTTACATTATAAAACACCATTATGTACCAAGACCATTTCAATAGCATCAGGCCTGAAATTTTCATTTATATTGCGAACATTCAGTTAAACAAACGAGATCTCACAGTTTCTCTGATAGATTCTCCTCGTAATTTCCAACAGCTCTTAATGACATTTGCTCATTTGATTTTTTAGCATTCCTAATCTCATTTACAATAAATAACCTGCAATTCATTCAAGACAAAAGCTCTCTCCCTCTTATTAGTTTGATTTTAAAGACTGATTTACATTACCTATTGCTCCAGAGTGACACAGGACGAGATTTAGTTTAACAATAACAAGATCACTTATTACTCGTCTGGATCAAGTGAATTTTACAATTTCAAACATCATCATCATCATCATTATTTAGATGAGGAGCCCTTTTCATATGGAACAAGCCCACAGGAATCATTGACTTGAAATAAAAGCTTCCAAAGAATGTGTGTTCATTCGAAACCAGTAATAGAGGTTAATGGGGAATACAAGAGGAGGAAATCAGTTGTTAGAAAAACAGATAAATTAAGAAATAGAAAATGATAAATAAAATTGTAAACAGAATATTAAAATACAAGTTGAATTGTATTAGGGTAGTAATGCATTGCATCTTTGCTTGAACTTCAGAAGTTCCTATTGCACGACATCCTCTGGGAGGCTATTCCACAGTCCAACGGTGTGAGGAATAAAGGACCTCTGGAACTGACAAGTTCGACAGCGAGACACATTCACTGCATATTGTTGCTGCTTTTCTGCGAATCTGGTTACCCTCGGCGGGAAAAGGGGATCAGGGATCAATTGTGAATGCGAAAGATCTCTAAAATTAAAACTTGTGAAAAACTGACAAACAAGAGACCATCCATCGACGATCCAAATCATAACTGCTAATGTTTGGAAACAGAAACCTACCACCAGACCAGTCTAACAGAGATAAATCTCTGGCAGAAGCAGACATCCACACAGAACAGCCACCAGCTGCCTAGACGAAAATCTCACCAGGAATCCTAAGATCCTAGCCTAAAGCCACATTAGCTACCTTCAGAGCCTAGTTAGATAAACACACCAACTACCTGAAAACCATTGTGAAAAACCACACCAACCGCTAAAATCCTGTCAGAAAACCACACCAACAACCTAAAGTAGCCTAAAGTTAGCCAGAACCCACAATCTTAAAGACTGGATAAAGACCAAAATAACTAAGAGCTTTACTAAAAACAAGCGGCCTTAAGACCTAAGCAAAAAAAAAAAAATAAAGAAAACTACCCAGAACCAGCTTAGAAGAACCTAAACCAGTAACCATAAGAGACCAGCTAAAATTACACCAACAATCTTCATTTTAACTACAAATTCGAAATTCTAACCTAAAGCCACACCAGCTACCTTAAGACCTTAACACTACACCATCCATAATAGCCTTTCAAAAAGACCACAACAGCTACCTTACAAGCCAAGGTAAAACCACACAAAAAAAGTACAAGAAAAAACAAGCAGCTTTAAGATCGAAGCAAAAAACTACTGGGCACCTTTTTAAAAGCTTCTCCAAAACTGACAATAACCTTAAAGAGCCTAGCTAAAAATATCACCAGACAACTAAGTACTTTCCAGAAACACGTATTTAGCTGACAACAGCACTAGGAGGCTTAGGAGCCTAATAAAGAATACCTCCAGCAGCCTTCAAGTCAGAACCAAAGACCGCAATGACGACCTAACAGGCCTAGGCAAAAATCGCACCAACTACCTGCGAGTACTGGGCAAAGCAAAAAACTACACCTTAACGGTCCAAGAAGAAAATCTCTAGCAACTCCAAGATCCTACTCAAAACCGTCCTCATCTAAATGAACAACACCAGCAATTATGATCCTTAAAATTACACCAGCAACCTTATGAGGCTAGCCAAAAACTAATCTCAAATTTAGCCAGTAACCACACGCATCGGTAACTTTCGAGTTTAGTCATCCTTGCACCTTAAGTACAAACTTCAGTATCTTAACCAGACAACGATCTTTCATCTGTTTTATACAACGCTATATTTTATTACCGGAACCAAATCTGAGTGATTAATTCCTTAACATAAATCTCTATACAGATGAAAAATGAATGAATCAGTTTTCAGCCTTTCTGAGAATGCTTCATGGGATGCCTCAACGAAAGTATATGAGAATCTACACTTAGTCATAATCACTTGTTTTCACTGACAGACAAAATCTAAATATATCAGGTTCCCCATTTGTTTAATGCAGTAATAAAATCCCCACCTGATAACGTTTTCATAAAGTCGCCTCACCTTCTTAGTTACCGAAGAATTTTATTCAGTTCCTCGCACAATGTAGAACTATTACCGGAAGCTTGTCAACTCGTCAACTCCTCCATAATACGCTGGTAATGGACCGTTTATTAACTCGCACACTAGATGATGTCGACTTGCAAACTAAGCCCATGGCTATTTATGGACGCACTTGCATCAGCCAAGGACAAGATTTTATAACATATACCTTAAGATTTACTGAAGCCGGAGTCGGTAAAATTTTACCTTTTTAACACTAGGCCATTTGTTAAAATTATCACAGTTTATAACCTTACCACCAAAACACAGTATGCCTTAATATCACAAAGCGTGAAGAAACTTAACAGAAATTTAAGTAGTACACCTTTACCGCCTCTTTCGCAAATACCTTAAACATCCTTCAACCATCAACAAAGGCGAAGTCCTTTTGAGTCAAAGGATGAGAGAACGGCGGCTGATTGGCTGGTAGCAAACAAGAAAAAAAAAAATTCGACCACACTTCTAAGAACCGCAAAGCAACAACAGGTACTAGTGACATCTGTTGAAAGTGGAAACAATCAAACATCCAGATAGACAGTGAAAAGCAAAATTTGTGTACGTTAAAGCCGAAATTGGATAAACCATTTTTTCAATATTTAAAGGTGCTTTGATTCACGAATGGCTTAAAAATTATAATTGGCTCTCTTCTTATTTATATATACATAATCGGTTTTTAATCAAATCAACAGCATTTTTATTTCAGGAACATTGAATTTCTGTTTCGAAATATCCAGTGTCTGGAAGAAGTAGTCGTGGTAGAAATGAAGATAACAATGAAATAAAAAGTGTTTTCTCTCTCCCTCTCTATTATTGATGATGAATTAGCAATCTACAACCCACTGCCTTATCTTAATATACCGTTCAATGTCAAATTAATCATCACTGTATACTCGTACAACTGGCAATGTTACCACTTCATGGAATGGTGCTTACAGCATGCTACTGTAAAGTAGAGCTTTCTCTATTTAATTATGAGTTTTCAGAACGTCACTTCTGTTTTAGATGTCTCTACACACAAACTGCCAAAAGCCTTCGTTGGTATTCTGATGATACGGATTTGTATTTTTATTAATTGCATTTATAATTCGCATATCAATTGTGTTTATATTTTCATAAGAGTAAAATTGGTGCATTTGTTTTTTCTGTTTTACTTATTGTTATTTATTCTTACTAGTGATATATGTACTTTATAGTTACTGTGATACAGATATATATATATATATATATATATATATATATATATATATATATATATATATATATATATATATATATATATATATATATATATATATATATATATATATATATATATATATATATATATATATATATATATATATATAAATATATATATAATACACCTATAATGCTAAAGTACAATCCGTAACCCTCATGAATAAAAATGAAAGTTCCATTCCATAAAATATGATTGCCTGAGGCGTTTTCTTATGTAGCTTACATATGTCAACTGTTATACCAACAAGTGAGCATACGATACCGGTCTCCTTTGTTATTCATAACATACGTACTTTGCTCTAAAAGAAATTATTCCTCGAATTCAGCCCAACCTTTTGCTATTACATGAATGTTCGTAGAATGGCCGTTCCATAAAGATAAATAATCTTAATAATAAGATTGCTGTTTACCCGAAATGATTTTGTAGATGTTTATCAAATCAATGAGTAGAATGTATACAAGGCTGGAATGTGATATCTGAATATTTCAAGCTTTCGATATATAGATAGGAGTTTCCATAGCTCCTTTTTCTGAAAAGGGACACTGATACAAAATAGATTCATCTTATTTAATATGAAATGGGATTTTCACGTTGATTGAATGCTTGGTATGTAAATGTCCCTTACCAAAGTTAATGTATCGACTTACTCTTTTCGAATATTATGAATTCCAATATTTTTATGATTGCTATTCCTTAAATATTAATGCCCTTTCTTCTCTTCTCATTTTTTTGGGGGGTGGTTTTCTTTTTGGTGCCCCGGAAGTTGTTTTATTATCCTATCATATTGAATGTTTTATTGTAGTTACAAACAACTGAAATATTTTAAGAAAATAGGTGATGTTGTTTTTATAATAGATATACCTTGATAGTAACCATAGCATATATATATATATATATATATATATATATATATATATATATATATATATATATATATATATATATATATATATATATATACACATATATATATATATATATATATATATATATATATATATATATATATATATATATATATATATACTTAATGCTTATTAGAGATAAAAATAATCATAATAATTGTTTCTATGTGAGCATCTTGTTACTTTCATTTCTGTAACTAATATTGTTCTTTTCCAATTGCTTCTATAATGATATTATTATTATTATTATTATTATTATTATTATTATTATTATTATTATTATTATTATTATATTATTACTAGTACTACTAAAGATAAATGTTTCAAAGCCCTGAAGATTTTATTACCTTTAGAATTTATTTAAAATATTTCAAACAAAAACATTTTGTAATGTTACCTGTGGTTTGAATACTGAAGTTGAATCTACTTTAGTATATGAAACCATCTCTCTCTCTCTCTCTCTCTCTCTCTCTCTCTCTCTCTGTTAGCTACCCCTGCTCCTTTCCCCAAAAGTTAGCCACCTACGAAATATTATTACAAAGTTTTGAGTATTAACATAATTGGCCATGTTTTAAACCTTTGACGAAACTCTTTATATTTCGGTTTTGCTTTTAAAAGGGTTCTTTCTTAGGAGAAAACTGATTAAAATTTTGTCTCGGGGTATAGTCATAACTCAGAAGGTTCCTAGAAACAGTGGTTTTTGGCCTTCAAGACTTAATTAAAAGGAGGGTAGTAAGTCTTGTAATAAGAGTGGAATAACCATCTCGATGAAAAAACTAATTTTTTCCCAGATTAGATTCTAAGGAAACTCTGCTGTAGAAGTTTTCTATGGCAGGATTACGGCAAAGAATGACGGAATCCCTTAGAATGCCTAGGAGCAATTATTACCAATCTCATTTTCCTTGTATAGCTCGAAGACTTCCCGGGATTCATTTGCTTGGTGGGACCCATGTGAAATGAAGCTTTTGATTCTGGCAGTTATGTAAGAATGGAGCGTGATGATGAGTATTAGTTGGTGTGTGCTTGATCTGAATGCTTTAAAAAACAACGATAGCTTTAGTTTTAAAACTAGGAAAGAAATGCGCAATTTCAGTACAGTAGAAATAGGAGAAATATATTAACCAATATATATATATATATATATATATATATATATATATATATATATATATATATATATATATATATATATGCATGTGCAGTATGTATATACATACACACTCACACACACACACACACACACACACACATATATATATATATATATATATATATATATATATATATATATATATATATATATATATATATATATATATATATGCATATATTTGTATTTATTAATATCATTTATCCAAGAACCTTCAAATAATCGTTAAATAATTCAAAATAAAGGATGAAAAAGTATAATACTTTTTCCAAAGACTACCAAACTCCTATCTCTCACAAAATTTCAGGGCTACTAAGTTTCGAGTAAAAATTTTATCATAAAATCATTGCTCCTTGAAAACGGATTAACTCGGTATATAAACAAGCAAACTAAAAGAAAAAAAAACAGAGTTGCTCTATCTCGAGTTCAACGCATTTAAAAACCAAACAAGTACAGAATATCATTTGACGTTTCGTTTCGTGCAAAACCAGCCGTCTCTCCGTAGCACCCTCCTGAGACCCGGCTCTTGCATGGCGAATATCGACTATGCAACGCCACAGATGAATAGAACTAACATTCGGATTCGTATATCTGTTCTCGTCGCCTCTGAGATTGATTTCTGCTGGATATATTGGATCCGCGTTTTATTCCGGATTATGCTGCGAGCGAGAGCAACCGAACTGGCAAAACAAGGGGAAATGATTTTATAAATGCGTGAGTTGGAAATCATGGAAAAGTTACTTGCGGGATAATCTGAAATTTCAGTTTTTTTTTATTTGTTCAGTTTTTCTTTCTATTTTTGAGCATGACGTTAATATTACATTTATTGATTTATTTGCATAGATGTTTGATGAGTAATGTTATAACGAATTTCCCTTTTAAAATTCAGAATACCGGTCTAATGGAATTTTGACATAATTCATAAAACCTCCACCGTTTTACCATATGGAGAGCTCTTATGAATTAATTATTTCTGTGTAAATAATTATTAATATTTTTTATAAATATAGTACAGCAGCTAATCTATTGTATCTAACGATTTTAAATTTGCTGTTTATGCATCCATATTACCTAGTATTTTATTGTTAAAATGATCACAGATATATAATTATTGCAATAACAGTAACCCAAATATGTGTTCTTTAACCCTTCAAGTGCTAAACATTCTTAATCATAAAAACACGAGTATCAGAAGCGCAAGACGAATTGGCTAGGTGGTGAAAAAAATTTAAAATTATATACTGACGTTTCAGTGACTGTGGTCATCGACTCAAGACAATCCGGGAAAACTGTCAAAATATTTTTTTTCCGGAATACTTCTCACCAATCGACCAAGGATCGATTACGGTCGATTCAATAGGAAGGAACGCCTACCAAGATAAACAGTAACACAACACTGAGACAGCAGGACATAATGTTAGATGAAGTGTCCATTAGAGGAGTTGCATTAACGGGAAAAGAGCGTTTGGGAGGGAAGGGTGTTATATGCAGTAAAGCGATCATATGTGGATTATAAAAAAAAAAAGAAAAACGAGGAGAATGACATTTTTTCGATACTGCGACCAATATGGTGAATGGGATGATTTATGAAGTCCATTTGTGATGTTGGTAGGTCATTTGTTTCATGTGCCTGTGTCTATATATGCACGAGAATGCCTGTCGGTTAGCGAAATATATCGAGAACGGATGATTTAATTTCTGTGAAATATGGTGAAGATTTTCATAGGATATCAAAGATTGTTAAAAGCGAAATATCTCGAGAACGGATGAACTAATGACGGTGAAACGTGTTGAAGATTTTCACAGGATATCAAAGATTGTTCAAATGGTTTTGCCGACGAATCGGATGTATATAATTGATATTATAAAGTAGACAACAATAGCGTTAAGAATGTACTCGTTCATAAACATAACATTAATTCGCCGGTTGTTCGGAAGTGCTAAGATCGATAGAAATCTCTAGGGCGTATCCTCGAAAACTGTTCTGAATGAAATAATCTTATATATATATATATATATATATATATATATATATATATATATATATATATATATATATATATATATATATATATATATATATATATATATATATATATATATATATATATAAATATATATATATATATATATATATATATATATATATATATATATATATATATATATATATATATATATATATATATATAGATTTAACTCCAATGTAATCATACCCGTTTTCTCATACTTCTTTACATGACTTAACTGCTCTCTTCTAACCAGCATTATTCTCCACCTTCCAATAACGACAACGTTGTGACATTGTTCATTCTAACGGTCATTTGGAGCGCCCAAGAATCCCTCCTTTGGTTCGTTAATTGGCATCCCGTAACTAAGGTAAGGTGTTGAACGTGGATAAAAGGCCTGATTTGGACCTCTGAACGCAGGCCACGAAAGAGAGACGACTTCCTTTCCATTAGTAGCCAGGTTATCAATAGTGTGACATTTTATTACCTTAAACAGGTGACCACAATAACGATAGTTTGATAGTTTCTAACCGTGATCTGTGAAAAATAATATCCTTTCTTAATTTTCAGCTCAGGCCATATACAGATGACTTGTATTTCGTTTGATTTTGCTTGTCTGAAGCTTGCTCAAGCACAATTACTTTTGATTGCTACTCTATTTATTTGCTTATCCATTTATTTGTATAGTTATCTCACAGTCACATATACTAGTAATTATACTATTTTTGTGTCATCGTCTTTGCTCTCCTTATTTCAATATGAAGGCACTTTGATCTGTACAAATTTGTTAGTTAAGTGAATAATATAAACGTAATAATATATTTCATCATCACCATTATTGTTATTACTGTTGAATTTCTCGTTACACTTCCTTCAACCCAACACAGATAAAGAAACCAGAAAGAAATAAGAATAGATGTAATAAATGAAAAGTCATAGCATCTAGGGGAGTGTTGGTGACGACTACATACTATCTGTTGAGGTAAGAGAGAGAGAGAGAGAGAGAGAGAGAGAGAGAGAGAGAGAGAGAGAGAGAGAGAGTGGATATCTTAATGAGAATACAAAGAAGAGCTTTGTCGAGAGGGGGAGTGAAAAGAGGCTTAAGTCTGAGGGGCGAGGAAGAGAAGAAAAAGAAGAAGAGACGTAAGAACTGATAAAAGGCAGAGGTGAGGATGGTCGACGGTGTCAGAGGGAATTGACTGACAGTTGTTTAACTGATCAGAAATGGCATCACAGACTCTCCATACGCAGGGCGGGAATGCGAGCTGTCGGCGGATGCGGAGACGAACCCCCTAAATCCATAAATGGGGTAAAAAGGTAAATAAGACTTTAGAAGGACTTGGAATTTTGAGGGGAAATAAGGGGAGATGTGGCTTAATATCTCCGTCAAGACTGAGGTGTGTTGACTCTGTGTTACTAACAGTAAGCTGCTTTAGCATGGCATAATCGCATTTCGTACTTCTTTTGTTTCCTCTTCTTCATCTTCCTCGTCTTCCAGCGCCGTGATGGCAATATCATTTCAACTTCGATCCGTCGTAATTTGTCAGTTTCCTCAATGATATTGCCTAAGGCATTGTTTCTTAAATCTCTGTTTCTTCAATTACATTACCTAAGGCATTGCTTCTTAAGGATGACATTCTTATTGATGAAGAAATTTTATTCTGTAATTTTTACCTTAACTCCTAGTTGAGGATATTAGCTTTTGTATGTAGAGGATTGTCCCTTTTTGTAATTTCAGTGTTAGGAGTAGGCTGGATATCTCTCACTATGCTTAGATCTCTCTCTCTCTCTCTCTCTCTCTCGATAAAGTATTTCACGCTCCCCACAACAGCCCCCCCCGCCCCGTCTCTCTCTCTCTCTCTCTCTCTCTCTCTCTCTCTCTCTCTCTCTCTCTCTCTCTCTATAAAAAAAGATCTTATATCGAATTATTTTAGATAAATATATGACAGGGGGAAGAACAGATTTTAAAGGTTAAGTTTTCGAAAATTCTATCGTTCCTGAGCACTTCCCAACAACCGTTGTTTTAAGATTAGGTTTTTATTAACGCGATCATTTTCAATGCCCTGTATTCTTTACGACGTAATGGACATAACAGCTCTGCACATCTCTCTCTCTCTCTCTCTCTCTCTCTCTCTCTCTCTCTCTCTCTCTCTCTCTCTCTCTGACGATAATGTAATTCAAGTTAACATGCAAGTAAAACAAGAATTTTTTCTTATTTAATGAACATAACAGCTCTACATGTGTTCTCTCTCTCTCTCTCTCTCTCTCTCTCTCTCTCTCTCTCTCTCTCTCTCTCTCTCTCTCTCATCTTTTATCCTCTTGGCAGTAGTTCTCCCCATCTACTCTGAGAACCATTATCTTTTTTTATTTTATTTTTTTTTTGGGGGGGTGTCCCTTCAAAATCACGACAATAAACTCTCTACAAAAAGTTCGATTCTCCAATGTTATCAGGCCAATGCCTGCATCAGTTTCTTGTCACTGAGGTGCGGGTAGTGGGAAAGTTTTCCTTCGGGTTTAGGAGTAAAATGCTTCGTGTAAACATTGCTGTGTGAATTTTCGCTATAACCGTTTGGGGAAGAGTAGAAGGGGGAGGAGGAGCAGCAGCAGTAAGAGGGTGTTTCAGTAAGATACAATTCGCCGAGGCGTTTGTCTGCTGAAATTGGAGTAGGTAGTAAAATCGCGTGCTTTTGTTCTGTCATGCTGTTGGTTACAAGGTTCTCGGAATATGATAGCCATGACTTGTGTGCACACCTTGGTGGAATTTAGCTGGGCTGCTCGGGGAACTTTCTGACTACAACGCGGTCTGGAATGGAATTTATATGTATTAAAAAGGAATGGTAATTCAGATAATGAAATTCTTGAGTTCCTAGAATTTGTAGGATTCGTGGCTCTATGTTGTTAAATGTAATTTTTGTTTTTGTGCTCCGGTAAAGAAAAAAAGACGGTTAAGTTTCAATGCTTATGTTAAAGGGGAGTTTTATCTTCAGTCTTTTACAATTTGGCTAGCAGTCTTCTTTAGATAATAATTCCTCAGATTAATCTCTGATTCTTGTGTGGTATACATGTAACAATATGAACACAAATAAAAAATTGTTGTTATACTTACAAGTAGTTAAGGGAAATTTATTGTTTCCTTTGAAATATGTATGCAGAGTCTGCTCATGTAAAACATCGGAAACTCCTCTTTGCTTATCATAGTTCAATAAAAAGTAGGAGGTTCCTTCTACAATAATTCATAGTCAGAGCCTGTATATAATTTGAATAACGTTTTTACTCTTCTCCAAAAATACTCACATCATTCGAAGTCTATAATATCAGATTTTGTCGTTTTATCGTTATTGTTGATTTTTGTGATGTAAAGATGTCACTGAAAACACTTGTGATGATCTCTGTTTCTAAGGTAATTCTTCAGTGGTCATCCTTTTCATTGAAAATAGACGTATACCGTCTTTTTTTATTCGATTTCTTATTATTCATTGAATAATTTTAAGCGAAGCAAGACGTAAGCAAATGTTGTTCTTTCCCATTTTACCATTAATAAAAATCATGTGGCAATATTAAAAATGGTATCAACAAAATCCTACGAGCACCAGAAATAACAAAAGTAAAACAATGCCCAAGGCTGTAATGAACCTTTTAACAAAAAGATATAAAGCCACTGAATGAACCTTGAAATCTCTCTCTCTCTCTCTCTCTCTCTCTCTCTCTCTCTCTCTCTCTCTCTCTCTATCCATCCCTCTAGCCCTGTCGTAAAGTAATTATGTTACTTCCCAACCACATAAAGAGAGAGAGAGAGAGAGAGAGAGAGAGACTCTCGGTAGCCCCAAGCAAATTACCCACCAGGGAGCAACAGATCAAGGATATTGGAGCACATCTCGCCGTCTCTCCTTCTCAGTTCCACGACAGTTTTCTTTCTCGGATACCTACCTTCCGAGGATGTGAATTAGTCTCTCGCGAAGGAGGAGGTGAGGGAGGGAGAAAGGAAGGAAGGAGAAGTGGAAATATCATTTTAGACTTGTGGTTACGGTTGGGGGAGATGCTCTCTCGATGAAACGGCAATTTGAGGTGTTTGTCTCCCATGATTTGTGTGGATTGGCTCCTCAGCATCCTGCGGTCCTTAATCTTGGGGAGCGGCCGCCAGGGGGCCGTTCGCGATTTCCCAAGGGCCTGTCGTGTTTAAGGGGCGACGAAATAAATGCTGTTACTAGATTCTCTCTCTCTCTCTCTCTCTCTCTCTCTCTCTCTCTCTCTCTCTCTCTCTCTCTCTCCCCCTTCTTTTTGTCTTGTGTTTAAAGGCGAGGAAATAAATGCTGTAACTAGATTATTCTCTCTCTCTCTCTCTCTCTCTCTCTCTCTTACTTATACTTAATTTTCTTAAATTTTCTTTAGGTAGAAAGTTCACATAATGAGAATTTTAATTTCAGACTGTATTTTCCTCTTGTAACTTGAGAAGGACTGGTAAAAAATAAATTAAAAATCATGAAATTTTGTATTGCTTATTATGTATTAGATGAAGTTATTTGTTTTTTTTTTCTTAATCTTAAGGTTTAAATCGCATTAAATTCAGGTTTGATATTCAATTCAAATTATTTACATCTAAGAATAAATTTCTGGCCTCGATGATCAAACCATCATTCTTTTTTTTTTTTTTACAAAGGGGTTTCTGTTCAGTGGAAGCTTACTTTGCAATTTAATAATCTTTTATCGGTTAATCAGTGTGGATGTTTGTTCATTCTTGATAATAAATTGGTTAGGAGACAGGATTCCTCATTGGGGATTTATGGGTCTGGTGTTTCAGAGTTCATCGATTCAAATCGCCATATTAGATTAACTTAATAATATTTTTCTCCCAGCTATTCAAGAGCTTAGTCAGCATATTCTTTCCCTTAATCTTTATTATATGCAACAGGTCTTAGCTACATGATCACATTAGGTCAAATGCGCCATCGTCCTCTCATTCGAAAGAAAACATTTTTAACAAGGATTTGAATGCAACTCACTCCATCTCACTCATATTTATTTTCAAAACTATTTTTCGACAGATTCTTATTACCGGCGTTCAGACCATAGTTATTGAGACGCTACTCTTCGGAAATCGTATTTTCCCCCTAAAATCTAACATAATTATCGTAGGATTTCGGTGAGCAGCGGATTATCATTAATAAGATCTCTGTGTGATTACCGCCGCTCCATTGAACTAGATACCTTTCCATCACAATATCAGATAGAGAGATAAACGTTTATTTCTGCATGGCAACGTTCCCCAATCATGCTGTTTGGTTGGTGATTATGGTATTCTGGTTTTGTGAAGGACATGATTAGTCAATGGACTGGAAACGATCCGTAATTTATGAAGGAAATTATATTTTTTATTTTATGTCTTGCATTCGTGTAAACTCGTATATCTCGAATTGCTCAAGTTACGCCGATCGTATTTCGAAAAATCAAAATCAGTAGCTCGCTTGAATCGTTATGAGGAAATATGAAGTAGACTTGTCAAGTATAATGATACCGGAAAATACAGATATAATGTATATCGTCGCTGCAATAATGAATAACTCTTACCTTAATTAGTAATATGAAGCCGAAGTGCTTCATTCTCTTTATGACAAACTCAGAGCTCCTCTGTTTCTGACAAAGCAGATGTTAGAATCATAGTTAATTCGAAATTCCTCGGCTACTTGAGGAAAAAGGAGCTGAAGGTGTTTTGCTGTCTTAATATTCTTCCGTAAAGAGTTAGAGATATTGGGAGCTAATCATAGATGGATGAGAATCAAGAACTCGTCTCATGAGTGAATGAATATAAGCCTTTTCCGTGTCTTCCAATTCATTGAGGATGAATGGGATTTTTTTTCCTTTCAATATTTGAGTAAGAATGGCGTGATAATTTAGGAAAATAAATCTCAATTATGGTGAGGTCATAATAAAAAAAAATTTTAAAAAGTGAACATAGTTATTATGTGTTGACCTTGCCAATTATTTTTTTTCATTTTCAGCGTTCCTATAAAAATACTTAGTTTTCTGCCTATTATGGTCGTTCAGTCAGCTAGGTAAAGGAACGTTTGGTCTGTTCAGTATGTGTATAGGTGACCACAAAAAAAACTGGAATCCGTAGTCATATTCGCCCCTTTAACATCGGTGTGTCAGGACGTGGGGCTGCCTACCCCATCCCATAATTAATTATTGACAACCAGGCAAACTCAATATATATATATATATATATATATATATATATATATATATATATATATATATATATATATATATATATATATATATATATATATATATATATATATATATATATATATATATATATATATATATATATATATATATGCTGCTCTGTATGAATCCTAAAATTAACACCGAGTATGAAGTGTCTTCATCTTCATTAGGGATGTGAAATGCCGGGAATGATTTACCGTTTAGAGTCTATCTACTGCCTACGCAGATGCCACTGTGAGGAGCTGAAGACTTAATCAAATAGAGGATTTCTGGCAGCGTTAATTTGTAACTAGTGAAGCGTTGGAATGCACAGATGACGTTGGTTTTTATTTTTTGAAATACAAATGCTCTGTCATAATGGATATGAGCACTTTGTATTTATGATTTCATTATTTTAATGAGTGAGCATATTCGTAAAATGTATGATTTGTGATTGTTGTACAAGAGACGTTTTCATCACAATGTTGTATATTAAACTTTAGTAAATATTTATCTGCAGTATCTATGACCTTTTGCACTTGACGCCATGTTTTGAAATCAATAAATAAATCATGCTGTATGATTTATATGAATGTTGTATGAGAGACGTTTTCATTAGAAATGTTGTGTATTGACATGGTAAATACTTATATTCAGCATCGATGACCTTCTGCTTTTGACGCCATGTTTTTTTAAATCAACCAATCAGTATATCGTATATCAGACTTTGCTCATGATAGCTAATGATGATTTCAAAATAAAAATCAGGTGTATTCGTGCTCTGGTGACAAACCTGAACGAACATTAATAGTCAGTTATTTTTAGGGAGCTGACGTGAATATCAGCAGCCGATATCCATAAAGCCAATCGTGATTGGCGGAAGCTCAGGCTGTTCACCACCAATCGCAGGTTACAGTTCAGATGCATTGGCCAATCAGAGGCAAGTTAGAGGCTTCCGTGGTATCAGATGAGGACATTCACTATTTATTCACATAAAAATGCTGCTGTCCTGCCTTTTTGTAAAAAAAAATATTGCTGACAATTTCATATAAAGTTGACAAATGCTGTCAGATAACGTGCCCAAGTGACATCACATACGGGCAACGGCTGAGATTTTTTTTTCCCATTTATTATTCTTAAACAGGTTTTTCTGCTTTTGCAAACTACTTTTGCGGCTCAGAAAATGATAATGTCCCTTATAAGCTTACTGTTTGTTTTCTAAAGTGCCAAGGGTCTTTCGGCATCTTTGACTGAACTTCTTTTTAATAAGAGATTTGAATAACTAGAACTTTGGAGGATGGTTAAATAATTTCCAAATAGCTAATAGCTTTCTTGTAAATATTGAAGTTTACTTTTTTGCGGTTTTTCAGCAAGCTCACATTTTATAGCCACTCTTATTATGCATTTCTGAAGTAGTCTCAGGTAACGAATCAAAATTTTTTAATACTTTTAAAAGGGTTCAAAGGGTGTATATATATATATATATATATATATATATATATATATATATATATATATGTGTGTGTGTGTGTGTGTGTGTGTGTGTATGTATATATATGTATGTATGTATATACATAATATATGTATGTCTGTGTGTGTGAATATAGTGTGCGTGTGCTGTACATATATAAGTAGACGCGCTAAAATGGATCAAAAGAATTTTATGCTTGCAATGATATATGGGCCCTAATATAATGTAAACCTATCTTGATAACTTATTGCCTACATCAAAATCATATCCTCCACGTCAACGGCTAAGAATTTAATATAAATCCAACAACGAATGAAACCTTGCGCATGCGCTGACAACCGAGACGGCAATCACAGAATAAACGGAACACATGACTAAAAAAAAAAAAAAAAAATCTTTCGCATTGACGGGAACACCGTTTATCGGAATCCTTTCGTCAGACGTCACGTCTTTGAAACATCACCCAATCACGTGCGAAGACGGACCAATATTCGCGTTATTTTAGATCGATTCGAAGCCTCTGGATCGACTCTTCGTGCTTGAGTTCGAGGATGACCCGCGATTTGGAGGAATACAGGCCCCGGGCCAGGGAGTCTTTGAAGTCCTTGTTTTGCTTTTACGCTTATTGTAAGGCTCGGTGGAAAAAATATGGCCGTCTCGCTGAATACATTATGGCAAGCTGGAGGAGGAGGAGGTCTGTAATCAGTCGCCGAAAATGATACGAATCTCTCCCTGATAGTTCTGGGTAATTTGGTATTTTGTTATGCATTTTGTAATCTGACATTTGACTCCTTTTTGATCTGATAGTGCTACTTGTTCATAACTATAAGTTGTGCACAATAAAGGTTTATTTCATTATTCAGTATAATATTTCTAAATAGAAAATCTCAAAGATTTGTTTTTATGACGCAAACACGACCCAGTTCCATGATATTTATGTCTTCTGAGGTCAGGTGGTCTGGGGTCAGATAAATATAGCGAAATTAGTAAGAACAACTTTTTAATCATGATTCCTTTTCATTTTGTTTCTTTGTGGAGTTTACTGTGGCGTTTGCATTTTGATCAAATGCAAGTTTATTTTTGTAACGTTTACAATTTTGTGTAGAAGATAACGTTATGTAACTTTAGGTTTAATAGTTTTAAATAAAAAGAAAATGTCATGAAATCAATTATCATAAACAGACACCCTCCCTCTATATATATATACATATATATATATATATATATATATATATATATATATATATATATATATATATATATATATATATATATATGTATGTATATATGTGTGTGTGTGTGTGTGTGTGTGTGTGTATATGTATATGTATATATATATATATATATATATATATATATATATATATATATATATATATATATATTTATATATATATACACACTTATATACATGTATGTAAATACATACCTATATATATGAAAGTAGTATGTGTGCGTGTATGTGTGTTTGCATAATACGTATATGACATATGTATGTATGTATGTATGTATGTATGTATGTATGTATGAGAAAAAGCTGCCATCAAGATTACGAACAGGATGGGAACACAGCAAGAGGCTTGCAACATTATCCATATTAATAAATTGATGTAACCTGAATGTTCGTTCCTTCTCCAGAAAACATATAGACGTGAAGGGTAAGGTCAGCTCAGCTATACAAACATAAACTTATTCTTACAGATCGCGTTAGTGTGGACAATAGATTACGTATACTCGTACGTATGTAGCATATAACATAATATAATATAATATATATATATATATATATATATATATATATATATATATATATATATATATATATATATATATATATATATATATATATATATATATATATATATATATATACACATACATAAAACAAACTCGCCTACATATCTCCGGCATTAGTCACCTGCTCTCGGCATCTGATGAGATGGACAGGCAGACAACGAAACACATCTCTCAGAACAGGTGCAAGTTTTCAGCTTCGTCGCATAGCATTAAATTAATTGGCTTTGTGTGTCGAAGGGGCGGGACAGAGAGAGAGAGAGAGAGAGAGAGAGAGAGAGAGAGAGAGAGAGAGAGAGAGAGAGAGAGAGATAAAAAAACCAGCTCCTCTGACTTAGCTAAGCGCTAATGAAGCCCTTTCGACAGGTAACTCCGCTAACAGGTAACGTTCCTTTTATTAGCTGCCTCCGCGCCTTGAGCCTGTTTGTGGATGAAAATTAAATAAAGGATTAGATTAAGGAAGGTTATCGATTTGAAATTGTTTATAGAACGAGGGTTAGGGTTGTGGAGCTTATGGTGAGTATAAGAAGTGCTATTAGTAAATTGGGTAAAATAAATATCAGTGGAAGCTCAGGCAGTTTTTGGGTTGTTCTACATCAGTAAATTAAAGGTAAATGATAATGATCTGATGGAATATTTAGCAATAGGAAAACATAAGCAAAGAATGAAGAAATAATACCAATAATAAACAAGAACGGCGTTAACTAAAAAAAGGATTGATGAATTAGAAAACATGCTATATTTATAAGAAATGTGTAAGACTCAGAATATTTCCAACCATTTACGAATCCTTGTTATATACATACAAACACACACACACACACACACACACACACATATATATATATACATTGTGTATGTGCGTGTGCATTCCTATGGCTGCGTATACCCGGCATGTCAGTCTAAAATATATATGCATACACACACACACACACACACACACACACACACACACATATATATATATATATATATATATATATATATATATATATATATATATATATATATATATATAAGTTTTATATGTACGTGTGCATTCGTATGGCTGTGTATACCCGGCATGTGGAGAAAGTACTCAAGTCTGAACAGGTAAAAAAAGTAGCATATTTTAATCGCAGTTACGATACCTCTCTTTGATTATACCTATCTCAGTAAACTGAAGGTACGTCTAATAGCAGAGCAAAAAAATCACCATTGAGAAAATCTGTATCCCCATGATTTATTTATTCGCCAACTCACGAGCACCGCATAACAACAAATAAAACAAGACTCCAATATCCAGCTGAATTCAATCACAGGAGAGACGAGAACGCATGTTCGTGTGCTTGCTGGTTGCAATCGTTTGTGTCAATGCATAGCTACATGTTTTGTGCGTCTGGTGATGCTGATGGTTCTACCAATACCGTTTGTTGCAGCAAGAAGATGGCCTGAACAAACATTGAACATCTACACCTTCGTTCATTTTCTTATATACTTGCAATGCTGTCTACTTCTGCGATGTACGTTGTAAAATCTTTGCAATCATATTTTGAAGCAAGTATAAGTTTGGATTACTCTCGTTTAGAACGAACGCTACTGTTAATGCGTTTCTTAGGTCATATTTTTGAATAAACGTAAGATGTACACTTAACTAAAAAGGTTATGTAATATTTTGCGTTTCGGCTCCATAATTGGAAAGAAAATGATACACATCTAGATTCTTAAACTTTCGAAACTTATTTAGCCACCTGTAAAATTCGTCTAGATACAGGTTTTGATATGTTAAAAAAAAGAAAATTAACTTGCCGGAGGGTGGATTAAGAATATAGATGCTTAAATGGTTGATGATAGACCAAGTTTATAAGTTCTCTCTCTCTCTCTCTCTCTCTCTCTCTCTCTCTCTCTCTCTCTCTCTCTCTCTCTCTCTCTCTGCACATACTGGGTATGTGCCTCTTTTTTTCACTTTATAATTCACGTGAGTTGGAATGCACAACATGTTAACTAATACAATCACTGTTTCTGTATGTGCCATTTCTCGAAGTACACTAAGACCTATTGTTTTATAATCTAAGCCAAGCCAGAAGCTTCCATAGGCCCTACTAAGAAAAGTAAACTTGAAATAAGGATTCTAAAGACCTTTTCTATTTATTCTTGACCTTAAATCTCACGCCAGTTCTAGCTGAAAAAAATCTTAAGACCCTGTTTTCTGTCAAAAAAAAAGAAAGAGTGAATCATGAACTCAATGGTTAGTCTACGTTTGTTACCGAAATTTTTTTCGTTTCAATTAATTCAGACAGGTAGCTAACGCTCAGAGTTACCTTCAGAGGCAGGGCTCCACTTGAGCCCGAAAGTTTAATCAGTTTTCTCATAGGAAAAATTTCCAAAAGCAAAGCAGAACCATCAGAAGTTTTTCAAAGGTGAAAAGATGGCTAAATATGTTAAAGTTTTAAACTTTGTAACAATGCCTCATAAGAGAGTTCCTTTTTTTTTCTTTTAGAAATTATGAGGTGGTAGCAGAGAGAGAGAGAGAGAGAGAGAGAGAGAGAGAGAGAGAGAGAGAGAGAGAGAGAGAGAGAGAGAGAGAGAGAAAGGAGATAATTTAGAAAATAAAGAAGGGAGGATAAAAGGTTGTTTGATTGTTTCTCATGTGATTGTTTAGAGCTATTATGTTTTATGCAAAAAAAACACAAAAATGTACAAGAATACAAAGGGAAAAATTGATATTTTACAGCCTGGATGTAAATTATAATATTAATGATAAATACTTACATATGATGTACTTTTAAGAAAAATCTGGTACTTTACTATCTAAGTTTGCTCTTAAAATAAGAAAATATGGAATTACTATATTATGGAATGATACCAATTAAAATACAAATAAAATAGTATTATATATTCATAATAATGTGCACACACACACACACACACACACACACACACACACGTGCGTGCATGCGTACGTGCGTGTGTGTGTGTGTGTGTGTGTGTGTGTGTGTGTGTGTGTACGTGTGTGTGTGTGTAGCATAGTATGCCCTTTTCATTCCAAAACGCAACGAGAACCATAACAGCAATATCTATTAATATTCGAGTGATGCCACAGTTTACTTCATTTTAAATGTGACGTATCTACAAAATCAGTTTCCCATTGTTTTGCCTATTCAGTTTCCTCCCGATCGCCGTATAACACGGAATAAAACATGGCTCCAGCATCCAGCAGGAATAAATCACATAGGCAACGAGAACAGATGTGCAGTTGAATGTTGGTTGCATTCATTTGTGCCCGTGCATAATCGATATGCACCCTGGTGCTATACCGGAATCGTTTATTTTGGACAAAACCGAACATGGATAGTTTGGTTTGTGCTTGTCGAAAGCATTCCCAGTTGTTCTGGCATTTGTTTCATCACTTTGGACAAATGATACACCGTTTTAATCAGTGTTTAAATAGTTAATTTAACCTCTTCTTGAAGGATGTTAAGGTCATCATTTAAAAAAATAAGTTGTATTTGATTAAAATCTTTCTCTCAGTGACTGACCTTGATTTGATCATAAATGGCCATCTCTGTCTCTTAAAGATAACAAAACTAACAGTAATGAAGTTATGACCAAATTAAAAAAAAAAAGAATTATACTAGGATTTTATTTATAATGAGCGTTTATTTGGTTTAAAGGAAATGTGGGTTTCTTTTTCATCAAAGGTGTATTTTACAGGAGGGATAGTAAATTAATTAATTAATTAATTAATTAATAATAATAATAATAATAATAATAATAATAATAATAATAATAATAATAATAATAATAATTTCCCGGATGAGTCATTCCTATAGGAATAGCCACTTGCTTTGTAATAATAATAATAATAATAATAATAATAATAATAATAATAATAATAATAATAATAATAATAATAATAATAACAAAAAATTTCCTTTTTAATTATTCCATAAGAATAACTGTAGATTCTGAATAATACTGATAAAAACAGGTTTTATATTAGTTCATGGTAATGTCCACTCCCTTTCTAATAATAATAATAATAATAATAATAATAATAATAATAATAATAATAATAATAATAATAATAATACTTTAAAGGATAATTCCCTCCAACTTTACGTTCCCCTCCTCACGGCCAAAACAACTACAAAAGCTTCAAACAGCCTCTTACTTACTTCGCAGTGAATCCAGAACACGCTGATTAATCTGCTTTTGTTGCCCAACTTTTCGGCGTTTCAATTAACCCTCAGAGGCAACTTTCGGCTCCAAATAAACGCCTCGAGGCATGGCTCCACTTGAGCCAAGAGTTGGGAAGTTCCCCCATAGGAATCGTTTCGGAAAAGCAAAGCTGAACAATCACGCGTTTCTCCCAAGGTGAAAAGTAGGCCGTAGATGCTAATGCTTAAACTTTCTAATAATGTCTCCTTGGAGCGTCACTTTCGGGTGAAAGGTTGCTGAGAGAGAGAGAGAGAGAGAGAGAGAGAGAGAGAGGACTTTGTAATTTCACTTGGCATTACAAACTGAAAATTGAACGACGCATTGCGATAGAGAAGATGAGGAAGTTCTAATGTTTTTGAACTTAATTCTGATCTTGTGTGACGTCATCAAAAGAAATCTGAGGAGGGAGACAACTAAAGAGAGAGAGAGAGATAAAGAGAGAGAGAGAGAAAGAGAGAGATAGGAACCGTATGAAAATGCCAATAAAAACTAGTTGAAGAAGATTGGAGAAATTTTTAATAACGAAAGGGAAAAGTTAACTTGTATTAAGTGAAGATTGCCAAATGTGATAGTAATAAACCAATTAGGTTGCTTAGCATCCTTGCAGTCCCACAAATTAGGTCAGCGATATATAGATATGTAGATAATAGATATAAACGTGTATATATATATATATATATATATATATATATATATATATATATATATATATATATATATATATATATATATATATATATACTATATTTATATATATGTGTGGATGTATATACCTACATATATGTGTGTGTATATATATATATATATATATATATATATATATATATATATATATATATATATATATCCGTATTATAAAAACAAAATCCACGAAGGAAAGGAAACAATGGAATACCGCACTGCCTTGTAGTACTCCATTGTTTCCCTTTTTTGTGAATTTTGTCTTTATTTATTCATCATTCCATATTTTCGTGATTCAGTTATATATATATATATATATATATATATATATATATATATATATATATATATATATATATATATATATATATATATACATATATATATATATATATATATATGTATAAAGATATATATATACATATATATACATATACATATATATATATATATATATATATATATATATATATATATATATATATATATATATATATATATATATATATATATATATATGTATATATATATATATATATATATATATATATATATATATATATATATATATATATATATATATATATATATATATATATATATATATATATATATATATATATATATATATATATATATATATATATATATATATACATACATATATATAAATATATATATATACATGTGTGTGTATATATGTATATATAAGTATAAATATATATAGAGTAAATATAGATATATATATGTGTGTATGTATATGTACATATATACATATATGTATATATACATATATATTTATATTTATATATATATATATATATATATATATATATATATATATATATATATATATGAAAGAGAGAGAGAGAGAGAGAGAGAGAGAGAGAGAGAGAGAGAGAGAGAGAGAGATGAACACTAACAATTTATTCAGTAATCCCATTTCAGGCCCTGTGACAATAGCGTTCCACTCGTATAATTAAACTGGAGAAAATTTTTCCCTTTCCCGTGAGCATTAAGACCAAAAATTCCGTTGAATATCTTTATCTTTATCTGTTTATTTATCACTTTGTCTGCAAGGAAGGAGAATTAAATTACAAAAGCAAAAAGTACGGGAAATGTCACTCGGAGCCTCATTTATCGACCTCCTCGTACGGGTTTAAGGAGCCGTTTTAAGCCTATACTTTTGTGTTGAGTTCATCAGAAGAATACTTAATATTCTTTCGATGATTTCCCTCGGGAAATCTTGGTATACGCTCGTCTTGCCAATTCAGCTCTAAGTTTACGAAACAGGCGAGCTAAATGGTCAGTGCATTTTCTGAGAAAACCCCACTTCTGCTATTCAGGGCTAGGGATAAATTTCAGTTTTCATGGCAGTTTTAGCCTTGGTGAATTATCAGCTACTTTGTGAATATGCATATGATATGAATATGTATATGTATATGTATATGTATATGTATATGTATATGTATATGTATATGTATATGTATATGTATATACATATACAGTATATATGAGTGTGCATTTGTGTGTGCATGTGGGTATGTTAAAGGAATAAAAACCAATTATACTAATTCTCTCTCTCTCTCTCTCTCTCTCTCTCTCTCTCTCTCTCTCTCTCTCTCTCTCTCTCTCTCTCTCTCTCTCTTGCGCTGCGTAAACTATTCCCAGCACCTCTGCAGACGTAATAAGCAGCAGTGTAATATATAATAAATTACCAATGTTGGTCAGGCTGTGTTAGCTGTAGAAATTTGACCCTCTCTTCCTCTGTCTAATGTCTGTTCCTCCCTAAGCTCCTCCCCCTGAACAATCGTTCAACCGTAAACAACTAAATTTTCCCCATCCTTCCCTTCCAACTCCTAAACAAGAATCTCCCAAGCAGTCATACACACACCTAGACACACACACACGCCTACATACACACGCGCGCGCACACACTTCTGTCATCCTAAAGCGTTACACACTCAGAAATTGTCTTAGAGTTAGAACTGCCTTCATTACTGAGTGTGATTAAACTGGAAAGAGAGGGGAGGTCTGGAGGGAAGCGGGGGTAATTACGATATACCCCTTATCCTTACCCCCTTCCTAACCCCCTATCACCCCAAAATCCCCAGCAATGCTGCAAAGCTTGAGAAGGGGGTGCGAAAGCGCCCTCCCCACCACCACCACCGCCCCTTTCTCCGAAAACCGCAACTGTTCGTACCTGAAGTTAATCTGGCCAGGAGGTACGATTCGTCCTTCCCCAGCACTTTGATATGGAAATGAGTGTGCGTTAGTGTGTGTTGCTCCCTTCTCTAAAGGCTCCTTGACACACTTTAAGTTGATAATAGACACACGGCGCTCTACAAAGGAGACGATTCAGGCAACCCTCTTTTTTTCTCTTTTTCTTTTATTCCGCGGCGCTGTATATGCAATAGAAGGCAAAGCGATGTGTGTATTAACAACGTCGGCGACTTTCAAAGCCATGGGTTGCGTTCAGTCGACTGCAACGGAAGGTTTAAAGCTGCCTTCCTCACCATTCACGGCAAGTGGAATTTCGGGGAATTTCGAAGTTCGCTCCACAAAATAACAGAATTATGACCGAAGTATTTTACATGTGAATGAAAAGCTACGAAGTTGAAAGCTAGCGACGACAGTGATCATTGTTTTGTATCTCTTTTTCGTTTAAGTTTTTATCTTCTTTTGGACTTTGTATCTGATTCTTCAAAACCGAAGAGGATGATTAGTGATTGAAAAATCACCTTGTATTAGTTATGACGAAAGTCATTTGCATGTGAATGAAAGTGTGCAATTGAAAGCAAGCATTCACAATAACATTTTTTTCACTCAAATGTTTATGTTTATTGCAGTTCAGTTTTTACTCCTTTTCTCAGGATTAAAAGAGGGTTCGTTATTTTTGGATTCTGTACACGTACTTACGATATTTCATTCTCTTTTTTCTGTTGATAATACGACAAACCATCCTCCCAAAACTACAAATATTTTGATTTCGCATTGATCATTGCCGTCAATTTCTCATAATAATTATTTTGAAATTAACATATTCTGATATAAAGGCATTCAAGAAGAAAATTATATTTCATAGTTTAAATTCTGTATGAAACGTAAATAGAATATTTTCTTGTTATTCCAGACTCCTCGATGAAGAATACGCCTCTCCCACCATTAAGTGACATCATCGACAGCACATCGTCCGAGAGTTCCAACGTATTTATGGGATGCTGTTTGAGCTTCGTCGAAAATTATCCGACATTTTTTTTGCATATTTTTTCGTCATGTTTTAAACGGTAAGCTTCCTTGTCAGATTTTTGTAATTAATGATTTAATCAACATCATAAAAATATACAGATAAATGTTAATCGGGACTTAGCCTTTCCCTCAATATTCGAAAGCAATGGCGGAATAAGAGAGAACAGACAGATGAAATGCGTAGGCGGCTTTTTATTACAGATTTTTATGTCTCTGAAAATGGCTTTTTCATCCAGTTTACTTCATCCCTTCTATCGTATATTCTACCTAACTCCCAAAGAGGCTCTTCAGTTGGTTCTTCCTTTTCATCATCTCTCTCTTTCGTCTTCCTCTCAGTTTTTTTTTACTGAGACGATAATGATTTTGTCTTCCAAATTATAGCATTTTTTAAACTTGTATAAAAATTTCTTTCTACGAATCTTGGACATTGAAATTGGTGGAGTTCTTTAATTTCAGGAAGAAAGTGGACCCTCTCTTGGACATATTCTGTTAAATAGGACGGCTGCATCATTAGAGTTAATTCTGTACCAAGTCTTTTCAATTTTCAGTATAATTCTTTTTCTTCTACGTTATTATTGGACAATAAATTTGCCAATATAATTTCGTAGAGAGAAAATACGTCAGCTGCTTGGGTTCAGCAGTATTTTCTATTATATTATGTGAGCAATAGAGAAGGTAGTGAAATGTGGTTTATATACCCTTAGAGTTCAACAGCAGGTTTCCGGCAGATTGTATTGGAAAAAGGTTCGAAAAATATTCGTGTCTATATTGATAAAAGAGAAACACGCTAAAGGTGAAATTTTTATTTATGTTTGTTTTTTGTAATGTAAAATTTTTACAGATCACGAACTACTTTTTTTTAGGAACAGTTTACGAAGTGCTTTTTCAGGAACAGTTTTCGTAGTAATTTTCTTAGGTTACGACAGTTCTTGCTATCAACTTCAGTCCAGGGAATCCTTTTTATTTATCTTCTAGACACGATCATGTCCACGGTCCGTAATATATCCTGTGTGATCTTTGCTAGCCCTTTTGCTTGTTTCATTTTATGGGTTTTGTACCAATCCTTCTTTCTCAATCCTTCCGATGTGAAGCCCGGTTTGACCTTTGACCTGATCCAATAGGCATGACTCCTTTAGAGCCAATTTGCCGACGATGTTATCTAGGCCGGTGAATGTTTTGTTTCCAAAGATTGTGGGTATGAGCGGCCCTTGGATAACACTGTTTTTGTTGCGTCATAGCTTTTATACATTCATTTACTCTCCACTAATTTCGTCCCGTGGTTTTTATTGAAACAGTGTACTTACTGAAATTAAGTGTTCCTTCCCAGACATCCGAATTTATTTGTAAACTTATAAACAGATTGCTAATGACATTTGTACCCTTATGCATCATTTTTGCATCGAATTTTTTACCAGCGTCATTAATCATTTACATTTTAATCTCTTCTTTGACCCATATTTTCCATTGTTCAACTTTTTTGACTGAGAAATTCTCAAGTTTCTTCTTCACAGAAGATGGAAAAGCATAATTAAATATCACTGCTGTTTAAACACATTAGAGAGAATTAATTCTCTGAGGAAATCGTGCTCTCTTTGTACTTATATGTAAAGTGAGGACGGCAATGAAAGTATATGATGAGATGGGATGAAATTCTGACTTCAGATATTATCATTGTTATCATTTTTCATAAATCTAAATGTTATGTTCTTGCAAGGTATATTTCAACATATAATTAGTATTTAGAAAGGACTCTTTTTTAACTCATATTCTTTAAACATATAATGTATATATACCAAAATACCATTCTAATAAAAAACTTGGACAATCTGGCTTTTCTGAAAAAAACAACGAACAACAACGCATAAACTGGAAGAACCCTATAAAGTTCTTGATGTTTAGGCGGGAAATTTGCTGGCCTGTGAATTGGTTGTTGATTACGTCACCTAATGCTGCTGCTGCATACGTCATAGGTCGATGCCATACAGCAGTAGATGTCTAATTATAAACCGTCTTTCATTCAAACCTTTCTCGTCTTTGACTATACGCCCATTTCCACAAAGTCTTAAATTCTTTTTGAAATAATTTGAAATGGATAAGAACTGAAAAAATGATCTAGAAGTGCTAAATATTCGATATTTTTCTTCATCAAAGCTTGTCAATTTTTTAAAGGTGTAAAAAGACATAGTCTCAGCCATGGACTCCAGAGCAATAAACAAAAGAAACTACTTTAAGCTTTCACTGAATAAAGGTTACAAAATCTCATTTTACTTTTTTAATGCCCTTTATGCAAATTACATATAATTTCATATAATTATTATGGTTGACGGAGAACAATAAAAGAAGCAAAACAAACATTTTCTAAGAATTAGAGTTCACCCACATAGCCACAATGGATGAAATAGCGTCAGAAAATTTGCCATAAAAAGACTACTCAGCAAGTTTCTTGTGCGAGAAGCATAGATTATCGTACTTCCAACGATTCCAAACCTTTAATAGCCTCACAGGTGACTAAATCATTGCGTCAGCGGCTTCTGAAGCCCCATTCATGACTCTGGTTGATGACGTACTAATCAAAAACATTCCTGTCATTGAGGGATGTTATACAAGGATTTATTCTTAGTTACGTATGTTACTTTTTATCAACTTTTATTGTTATTTTGGCATCGCTTGCAGTCTATTAAATGGAAGTATGACATTTGGGCTTGTGAACAGTAATAATAATAACTGAAGACAGAATCTCCCCCTCATCATTATTATTTACGTTCAGTAAGACATTCCGTATAAATAAAAGTAGACAAACAATGATCATATTTTTCGACCTTTCTTGATAAAAAAAACTGAGAAAAAAACAAAATGAGTTAAAGGAGAGGTAAAATGAAAATTTTAATAGACATTGGTATAAAATTCTTTGCAATCATGTTGTACAAGAGTACAAGCATCACTAAGACTCTGTTTCATATTATACAAAGAATCTTGGATTCTCGTAAAACTGCACAAATATGAGCAGCAAACATACAGTTTAGTAGACGTACATTTCTTAAATAAAAACCAAGCAAGAAAACAGAGAAGAGGGAAGAAATATTTTTTTAAAAGTAGTCATATCCAAGAGCCACTCATCAAATCGCTACACAAATAGTTTAAAAAGAAACATCCAGCAGCCTAGTTTACATCGTCAACGAATTGGCTCTAAAGGAACCAGGCCTATTTTATTTGCTCATAGGTCGAACCTGGCAATACATCTCAAGGACTGCGAGAGAGGGGTTACTGAAGATCCCTAGAC
>NC_089746.1:49029011-49034011 GCF_040412425.1 Macrobrachium rosenbergii | reverse complement strand
AAAATATTTCAAAAGTATAATTTTGGCGAAGGATAACATTCAAAAGTATAATTTTGATGGAGAAAACATTCAGAAATGTAATTTTGATGGAGGAAAATATTCAAAAGTATAATTTTGGTGAAGGTTAGTGAAGGAAAAGCATTCATCCAAGGAGCACAGAAAAGTATATTGAATGGATATAATGAAACAAAATCCTGTACAAGATAAAGGACCATCTAGCAGATATTTAAAGGTTCAGTGCACATAGTACGTAAATACGTTTATTTCTCCAACAGAGGCACAACACCCAACTGATTCAATATAAATAAAGTAATTTTGGAGACCAGATATGAAAAGGGAGCAGATAAAAGCGAAAAATGCTATTCAACAAATCAATGGGCCTTCCGTGAAAGGGAAATGATTTTCTCGGCCCGCCGTCAGAGTCGAAAATTATTTGCAAAATTGAATCAACCCAGCAAAAAAAAAAAAAGAGAGAGAGAAAAAAAAAAGCCCGCAATGGAAAAGAATTCGGAATTTGCGAAAGGTTGGCAAGTTTAACATGCAAGCAGCATATCTATGATTTCCAGCGTTTCAACCTCGCCGCTCCGCCAGTCAGTTTTCTTTGTAGGGACGCGTATTTCGGGAGAATTCGACGCATATTTCGGGGCGGAATCATCGCGTATTTCGAGCGCATTCGACGCGTATTTGATGGCGGATTTTCCTCTCCTCTCTCCTCCTTTACCTACTCATCCTCCTCCTCATCATCATCATCATCATACATGCTAGTTGTTGAAGTCATCCCCCTCGGTTTTTTTTTACCTTGACCCAAAAGGACGTCATATCGCTGTAATGAACTGATTAGTTTCAGAGGAGCTTAATGTAACTCCAATTTCAGTTCCCAGTGTCGGTATTCAGTAGGGTTTTCCAAGTCGTATTTTACCTCTCTCTCTCTCTCTCTCTCTCTCTCTCTCTCTCTCTCTCTCTCTCTCTCTCTCTCTCTCCCTGAAGGTTCTAGGTGTCTGCTGGCGTGCGCGCACACAGTAATGCCATCAAAAAGCTTAGCTTACGAAAGGTTGAGATAATTCAAACCCATCTCATCTCTTTCTCTCTCTCTCTCTCTCTCTTACTGCTTTTCATGCTTGCTCTCAGAGACGTCATCAACGAGATCTCTCGTTCCTCCTCATGCTTTCCCTTAAAGCATCATCCCCCTTTCATTAGACTTAAGCTCAATTAAAACCGCGAAAGCTAAAGTTCACATCATCATCAGCGGAAGAGTCCCAGCACTGGAGGACACGACTCTATTGCTCTCAGCGCAATCATTTCCCTTTCAGTGTTAAAACGGCGGAATCTTCCCGCATGTAATAAAAGTTTCTTTTACATCAAAGTCTGGGGGATTAAAATTTAGTGGCATAATGCATAATGTGGGAATTTTAATTCGTTTTACAATTTTTTTCTTTTCCGATTGAAGTAGCGGATTCCACAATTCTAGATCTAAAAGTGGGAGCTTGATTGCGTTGTGGGATATGTCAGAGTTGTGAAGATCGTTCATACAAGCACACACACATACACACACACACACACACACATTCAGGATGTTAGCCTATCTTTTTCATTCTTGGCTGAGAGCCACGTGAGTCGATTGGCTACCTAATAAATAATATATTACGTGGGTCAAAGCACCATAGGTTATAAAGGAGAGCGAGTTCAACTTGCTATATATATTATATACCATATATATATATATATATATATATATATATATATATATATATATATATATATATATATATATATATATATATATATATATATATATATATATATATATATATATATATATATATATATATATATATATATATATATATATATATATATATATATATATATATATATATATATATATATATATATATATATATATATATATACATATAATTTCTGACTCAACTAGGGATCATATATATATATATATCTTTTAATTGAAAGGCAAGGGTACTACCAGCTGGGTTCGATCCCAAGGTGAATCAGATCAGAAAATATTCTTTATCACACGTGATTGTGTGTTCATTACTTATCTATCCATCTAAATATAAACATATATTACATTACATATATGTATATACTTTCATATATATATATATATATATATATATATATATATATATATATATATATATATATATATATTATATATATATATATATATATATATATATATATATATATATATATATATATATTTTTGTGTTTATGTGTCTTTGAGAGAGAGAGAGCAAATGTCCCTGTTTTTGCATAACCCAACGACCACTACAAATAATAATCTAATAATCAAACACTATCCCGCTAAAGTGACGCCAAAATCTCCTTGTAGACAAAGGAGGATCATAGGACACAGGAACGACAAAGAGAGACAAAGGGGTTTGAGATAGGGCGGAAGGGAAAAGCGTCAATTAAAGCAATTGCTTTTGGAGTTGGCAAGATCTGTGCAACATCCGTGATGGATGAGTGCGTAATATTGTTGCATAATGCAACGCACTGCGCTTGTAGATAAACCCAAGGGGGAAGACTGATTGTAATACTACAAGGCAGACGAAGGAATCGTTATGCTGCAATTGTTAGCGAATTCAGTTTGATCTGATACGAGTCAGCGAATTAAATGTACTACTATATTATATCAGGGAACTTTCGTTCATATTACATGTTTAATAGACAATGCTCTGTCAAAGTTTCACGGAATATTATTGGTTTTGTAGGATTTTTATATACTGCTAATGCTAAAGTATTAGCAGTATATATTCATCGGCATTATAATGCCTCAAGGAGGTATAATTAAGAATAAAAAAAATGAAAATGGTTGATTGGTAAAAAGGAGTATATATATATATATATATATATATATATATATATATATATATATATATATATATATATATATATATATATATGTATATATATATTAAATATATTTATATATATACTTATGTATATATAAATATATATATATATATATACTCCTTAATCGCAGTGGCAGCAGAATATATCATACTTATGACTTTCAGCCAGATATCTGGGATGGGGCTGCCAGCTCCCTGCCCAATTAAACCTGTGAACACCAGTATTCATGCATACAGTTTACTCACAACGGGTTTTCTGACGAAGCTGGCCAATCCATACATCCTCGCCCAAGAGTCGAATTTGGGACCACTTGCCTGGCAGGAGAATCAGTGGTGTTAGTGTTACAACCTAGTTTTTTTTATGTTCAAAGAACGAAATTTTTTTTAAATCATAAAGGTTTATTGCCATGAAAGTGTTAAAATCAATATACATCAGTGCTGACCTTATTCTTTACATATAAATGAATTAAAAAATTATTACTTCAAGGGTAAGGATAGCTTGGCGTGTTTGGATAAGTACAATAGAGAATCTCTCTCTCTCTCTCTCTCTCTCTCTCTCTCTCTCTCTCTCTCTCTCTCTCTCTCTCTCTCTTACTAGCACTCACACATATCTACACAAGCCAACACCGTACATATCTATAAAATGATTCAGCATCGCTGACAAAAGGACTATCTCTCTCTCTCTCTCTCTCTCTCTCTCTCTCACACACACACACACACAGACAAACAAAGGTAATATCCAGGTTTCAGAATCACTTTCGTAATGATGATTAAACTGCAGTCTCTCTCTCTCTCTCTCTCTCTCTCTCTCTCTCTCTCTCTCTCTCTCTCTCTCTCTCTCTCTAGCACCCATACACATCTACACAAGCCAACACTGTACGTATTTATAAAATGATTCAGCAACGCTGACAGCAGTGCTCTCTCTCTCTCTCTCTCTCTCTCTCTCTCTCTCTCTCTCTAGCACCCATCACATCTACACAAGCCAACACTGTACTATTTATAAAATGATTCAGCAACGCTCTGCTCTCTCTCTCTCTCTCTCTCTCTCTCTCTCTCTCTCTCTCTCTCTCTCTCCAGCAGCCCGGTACTGCTGGCATCAGCAGTCTATCTGTCGTTTGAAGACGTCCTTCGGAATTTCATCTTTCTTCCTGGGTAAACACCCGACCTCTTGATTCTGGATTTCTGGTTCCTTGCCTTTGAAGAATAAGGGTCTTCGGAACTGAAAGTTTTCTTTTCTATTTTCTTTTTTTTTTTAGGGGGTGGGGGGTTATGGGGGATGGGGGGGCGGATGATGGGTTGTTCTCTGATATAACAAAACGTCTACCGTCGCTTCCACAGCTTTCTCTCGTTCTAGTCTATTCGTTAGGATACGAACGAGAGTAAGTTTGGGAGACAATGAATTCATTTCGAAGGGAAGAGGAAGTTGTAAGATAAAAAAAAAAATAGGGGATAAAAAATTTTCTTTATTAATAACTGTTTTCAGTTGTATAATCTATTTAGTTATAATAATAATAATAATAATAATAATAATAATAATAATAATAATAAATAATAATAATAATAATAATAATAATAATAATAATAATAGTCTGGAAAACAATGAATTAATTTTGAAGAGGAGAAAAAGTCCTCTGTTAAGGAATGATGAATAAAACTTTAAGTTTCATTATTAATTACGCTCTTCAACTGTGCAGTCTATTCAGTAATAATAATAATAATAATAATAATAATAATAATAATAATAATAATAATAATAATAATAATAATAATAATAATAATAATAATAATAATAATAATAATAATAATAGCTTGCAAGATAATAATTTAATTTTGAGAAGAAGAAAAAGTTCTGTGATAAGGGTCAGTGAATAAATCTTTATTAAGTTTCATTATTATTTAAGTGCTTTAATTGCATGTTCTATTTAATAATAATAATAATAATAATAATAATAATAATATAATAATAATAATAATAATAATAATAATAATAATAATAATAATAATAATAATAATAATAATAATAATAATAATAACAGTTTGGAAGACAATGAATTAATTTTGAAACGGAGAGAAAGTTCGGCAATTAGGAATGATTAATATAATATTAAGTTTCTTTATTAATTA
>NC_089746.1:49016511-49024011 GCF_040412425.1 Macrobrachium rosenbergii | reverse complement strand
ATTATGTGTGCATATCTATCTATCTATCTATCCATATGTATATATATATATATATATATATATATATATATATATATATATATATATATATATATATATATATATATATATATATATATATATATATATATATATATATATATATATCTTTGTTACCTTGTCAGTCTCCAAAACAGACAGTGCAATTGCAAAGATATTGCTAGTCGACTAGGTATTCTCTGTTTAAATTCCTTTTTTCTGTGAATCTCTGCGTTTCTGTCTGTCTGTCTGTCTATCTGTCTGTCCGGCTATCTAGTCCCTCTCTCTCTCCCACTCTTCCTCCCCTCTTTAATGGTAATTGCCCAGCTGTCTAGAGAATAGCAAAGTTCACCTCGTTCCCGAAAAAAAAAAACTCTCAAATTTTTATTTTCAGCGAAATGGCACCCAAATGAGCTATCACGCGCCCTCCCCGGACCTTCGAAATGTTTTAGTTATATTTCCGAATAACTAACAACGGGACGGACCTTTTTCCTGCTTTTATTCGGAACTATTTGTGCAATGCAATAAGTCCATTCCGGCCGGTTGTAAAGACTAAAAATGGAATGCGCGCCGGGAAATATATAGGGTTGAAAGAATCCAATTTGTGCATAAATGCAGAGAGTATGGAGAGAGACATACACGCGCACACTTACACAGGCGTGTGCGCTTGGAATCAAGTGCCTTTTTTTATTTCCTTCTTTTTATAATTACATAGTTACGTTTATGGATTGTCAAAGGGAAAGGAATTATATATATATATATATATATATATATATATATATATATATATATATATATATATATATATATATATATATATATATATATATATATATATGTGTGTGTGTGTATATATGTGTGTGTGTGTGTGTGTGTGTGTAAATATATATATATATATATATATATATATATATATATATATATATATATATATATATATATATATATATATATATATATATATATATATATATATATATATATATATATATATATATATATATATATATATATATATACCTTCAACCACGAAAACAAAACCCTCCCACGCTATATAAAAAAGCATATAAGCAACTATTTTAACCTTGGACGCCGTCAGATATTAAAAGAATTCTTCAGGCGGGGGGCGGAACTAATTTCCATTTTTATAGGCATTGTTGGCAATAAGCTGGGATCTTATTACGAAAGTTTTACGGCCCCAATCATATGCAGATCAGTTTGCATATCCTGCATAATTTAACCAATACTTTCTTTCACGTTGACCTATTCCGCCTCATTCATTAAAATAAAATGACTCGGGGGGGCGAGGGTCGCAGCTATTGATTTATGGGTTTGCAACGCCTATCGGGATTGCGTTGCAAAGTTATATACATAATTTCGCCTGGGTTATTCGAGGGAGGTGCGGTAGAGTAGATATCACAATAAAAAAAAGGGGGGAATGTTTATAAAGAAGTAGGTATCTACGATATATGTATCGTGTTTCTTCCTTACAATGGTAAAGCAATGCTTTATGTATTACTGACATTGTCATATTAATCATAATATTACCGATTTTCAACATTTAGATGAGAAAAGGAAAATTCTGAAAGCGAGAGAGAGAGAGAGAGAGAGACGTACGATACAATCGGAAATAAATAATAAAGCATAGCAAGATATGTTAATTAACTTTACTATATAAACCACAATTTCATTTGTAAAGTTAGTTCATATAACTATGAGTATTTATCTGTGATAAACATATTGTTTTTTCTCACTTTGGTATACCTCAAAATTATCATGTCTGAATAATTTTGGATATTCATTCCACTAGAAAAATGGTGATTGTATGTATGAATGTGTATATGTATGTATATACATACATGTATATATACATATAAATATATATTATATATATACTGTGTGTGTGTGTGTGTGTGTACGTCCATGAAATAACATATTCTGGAAAATTTATTCCTAAAATAGTAGTAAGAAAAATGACCAAGAAAAGATGTCAGAAAATCAACTCTTTCTCTCTCTCTCTCTCTCTCTCTCTCTCTCTCTCTCTCTCTCTCTCTCTCTCTCTCTCTCTCTCTCATTCTCTTTCTTTCTTTCGTTTGCAACAATTACTTCCTTGCAATCAGTGCTTTCTCTGCTTGCGGAATCACGACTGCGCTTGACGCTTCTCTCTTCAGGAGCCTCTGTCCTGGAATTATTGCAAGAAAAAGAGACTGTGCTGGAATTTGCCGAATAAAAAGAGGATTTTGCTTTGGAATCATAGCACGAAGAAGAGCTGCTGTCCTGGAACAAGAAGCAACTGAAACGAATTCCGTTGTGGTGTAACTGTGAGGAAAGAACTTTTGTCTTGGAATTACCTTTTGAAAAGTAATTTTGTTCTGGAACTACCCTATGAAAAGTTATTTTGTCCTGAAATTACCTTATGTAAGTGTTTTTGTTCTGGAATTACCTTATGAAAAGTGCTTTTGTCCCGGAAATACCGTAGGGAAAGTGCTTTTGTCATGGAATTACCTCATGAAGAGTGCTTTTGTCCTTGAATATCCCTATGAAAAGTGCTTTTGTCCTGGAAGTACCTTATTAAAAGTGCGTTTGTCCTGGAATTACCGAATGTAAAAGGGTTATTGTTCTGGAAAGACGAAATGTAGAACTATTGTCCTGGAATTATAGCATGAGAAGGGATTATTGTCCTGTGATTACCGCATGTAAAAGGACTATCTTCCTGAAATTACGACATGTAAAAGGACTATTGCCTTGGAATTACAGCATGTTAACGTACTTTTGTTTCGGTTTTACAGCATGAAAAGGATCTTTTAGGGTTATTTGTTCATTAAGCCTCGTCCGTTACAGAGAAATTATTATCTTTATAAAGGAAAGGCATGCCCAGTCAAAGACAAGTTGACAAATGTAGCAGTCTGTTCATTCCTGAAGAGCCAACCCCTACTCAACCATGCTAAATAATATATATATATATATATATATATATATATATATATATATATATATATATATACATAAATACATGCATGCATACATATATATACATACATACATACATACATAAATACATATATACATACATATATATATATATATATATATATATATATATATATATCAATCACCTCTAAAGATATGTTTACGGCTCAACTTACGTCACACAGTCACTCACGCCAATAACATTCTAACCGAGGTCCGGAAAAACAAAAACAACTAGAGCAACAACAACTCCACAAATAACAAAGGTTACTAAGCAAAACTTAGACCGTGACACCTCAATAAAAGCAGGAGAGAGAGATACGAACTGATCAATAATCATCAGTAATTCAAACTCCCACCCACTGAGTAACCAGTTGACTTCGCTCTTTAACAGTGATATCAAAATATACTCTCTCTCTCTCTCTCTCTCTCTCTCTCTCTCTCTCTCTCTCTCTCTCTCTCTGAGTGAAGCTTTACGAAGGTGCGTGAGCCTTGAAATAAAATAAGATATGGAGGTAAGCACTGACAATTCGCTATAAGTATATATCTTCATTAAATATAAGTTAACATGTTCCAGTGTTATATCTCATAAATGAAGATTTAGTTATTGTAGATGTCTATTATATTTACATCATCATCACTGGGTTAATTTGTGAATAAATGAATCTCAAAAAGCTATACAATTTTTCTTACAATTAAACAAATGATTAAGAGTGAAGATTTTCTTGAAATATTTATTATTTGGTGACCTCGAGTATGTCATTTACTCAGTGTTGTCTATAGCGCTTGTAAATATATTCAGAACCTTTTTAGGACAATTTTTGTTAAAGATGCGTTCTTTATGTTACAGGCATGTCGGAAAAATACCAAGGAATTATCAAAACGGTATATTTTTTTGTTTTCTTAAAAACATAATAATCTGACATTCACAAAATGTCCGCCAGCTCACATTTGTTGGTCGAATGTCCAGTCTTGGGAATTTGAGACATAGTTTGCTGTCCTGAGGACGCGACAAGGAAGGACATTTTTTCCTCGCTACAATTCTCGGTGATGGTTGTAATATGGAGTAGTCGTACATCTTTGTTAGGGAGGCGAGCCTCATCAATAAATTCTAAATTGTACACATATGCAATATAAGTATGTATACTGTAGGTATTATATGTGAATAAATATAATTATACAGTACATATGTATATACATATACATTTGTTTAGATATCTGTCATATGAAACTACTTTTAAAGTTACTTATTTTTTATTTTTTTAGTTTCCTTTCTTAGTTTACTACGGCGTCAATAACCTAGGTGTTGTGATGAAAGTTTAGTGGCTATAATCAATCAGTCAATCAATCTTCTATCCTAGTAAAAACAATTAACATTTTGACACTGTAAGAAGACTTCAATAAAAGCAAAACTTTTCTTTCTCTTATTTCATAAACAAGAGCCCTGACATTTTAAGTTGCGCCACTTATTTTACCCTTTATGTAAAAAAAAATCCACTGTACTAAAACAGTAATTATTGGTGTTCACTGACATTAAAATATATTGCCTTATTAACAATTACATTATTCTTAATATGTATTTCATAATTCTAATTTTATCTGGGTACTCCATCTTGTCATCCTTGGTTCCAGAATTCTCTGTAATATTTCAAGAACAGGAGAAATACTAAAGGAGACAAAAAAGAGACAAAGAGAGCAGGAAGTCTCGTCTTTTGTTCAAAGGGCAAGAAGTTTGGGCTCTCCGTCAACGTAGCTGACTAATTAGCTTGAATCCTAGACTTCTAGACTTCACTATGTCCTTTATCAATTCAGAGACTTTCGCTCTCAAGTCCAGCTCATTAAAGGTTAGGAATGAAAGTTAGTCGTTTCAACAAAAGTTTTTTTTTTTTTTTTTTTTTTAAGGAAAGGCGTTTCCTAGGAGTTCTCAGAATTGCTCCAGAGCTAATTCAGTATTTCGTGTTTCTAAGCAGGTATGTTGTAGTGAGTGCTTACTTTACAATATAATGGCACACGTATGCAAGCACACACACACACACCCACGCACAAACACACACGCACGCACAAACACACACACAAACACACACACACATATATATGTATATAGATTTTTTCTTTACGTATGAGAAATAAGAGGCTTTAAGAAGAAACTTATACTCATTTGAATAGGAACTATGTCAAGGGAGGCTGGAGACGAACGGAGACTTGTGGAAGACAAAGCACAAGAAATTTATAGATAGGGGAATTTCACAGAACCCATTTGTCACGTGATTTAAGAGGCGATGATGATGATGATGATGATTATTATGATTTTCACAAAGTATTTTTATTCCATTACACTTCAATTTTCCGTACGTAAAAACTTCCTGTCATTTAAAAAACAATATAAGTAAAACGAAATCCTACGGACTAACCCTGTGGGAGCTGAGAATCAACTCAGTAATCTGGTAAAACTATTTCTATAATAATAATAATATTCACTCTTTTATCCGCTCAGTTATTTTATTTCATGAGTATTCTTGAGCCGTAGCTTCTTCCTCCTTTTAAGTTCATGGCTTCCTCCGTCTCTGTTTCATTTCTCTGCCATTTAACTGTGAACGTTGCCTTCTTAAAGTTTATTTCTTATTTAGAATTTGCATATTAGGCAAACATCCTTTTTTTTTGTATAAACGAACCTCTCTCCTTCCTTCTCTCTCCTTTGTTTTTTTTTTCTGTGACTCTCTCTCTCTCTCTCTCTCTCTCTCTCTCTCTCGACCTACTTCCATAAAGGTAATAGGGAGCAGTATCTCTGGAGTCCATTATAACAACAAACTCGGTGTTGTTTACATAATTTTGCAGTCGAGCAGACAGACATCTCTACCAGGAGCCTCAGCAGTGTAAGTATGCTTGCTCTCTCTCTCTCTCTCTCTCTCTCTCTCTCTCTCTCTCTCTCTCTCTTTCACTCTCTCTCTCTCTCACATCTCTCACATACACTCTCATAGACATTTAAGAATACCTTCTTTTTATCAACAGATTCACATTTTTCTCTCTCTCTCTCTCTCTCTCTCTCTCTCTCTCTCTCATAACATAGACAGGCATCAAAGAATCTTCCTTCATTATCATCAAATTCTCTTCTCTCTCTCTCTCTCTCTCTCTCTCTCTCTCTCTCTCTCTCTCTCTCTAACATATAGACAGACATCAAAGTATGTCTTCCTTCATTATCATCAAATTCTCTCTCTCTCTCTCTCTCTCTCTCTCTCTCTCTCTCTCTCTCTCTCTCACACACACATACAGACAGACATCAAAGCATGTCTTCCTTCATTTATCATCAAATTCTCTCTCTCTCTCTCTCTCTCTCTCTCTCTCTCTCTCTCTCTCTCTCTCACACACACACACACACACACATGCTCACACGTACGGTATACCTTCTTTTTATTAACGACCACAAACTCACTCTCTCTCTCTCTCTCTCTCTCTCTCTCTCTCTCTCTCTCTCTCTCTCTCTCTCTCTCTCTCAACTCATAAAGACCCGAAACATTTCAATCTTTATTTCACGGAAACAGGACACATTCGAAGACGATTACCCACCATTCGCCCTTAGGAAGAGAACCCCAAGGAAAAGTAATAAACGCTGTAAGAGGCCGTTACAGCATTCTTCGCGGTCGTAAGTTTTCGTGTGTGGGGGTCCTCCGTGTGCAAATCTAAGGCAATCGACAATCGATAAGTGATGTAAAGTGGGTTTGACGGCAGCGAAGCGCTCGTTGATGGATGAATACAACGGAGTGTGTTTGTGTTAGTATTTGTACTTGTGGAAATGTGGCGGGCGGTTGTGTGACAGTTGTCACTTTCGTGGAAGAGTCGAGTGGACTGGAAATTCTATAGCCTCAGACTTGACTCAGATTTGACTCAGATTTCGAAGAAGATATTGGTCTGAATCCCAAAAGATATATGGAAGAGAGAGGTTAGGCTCTAGTGGACTGGAAATTCTTTAGTCCAGACTTGACTCAGATTTGATTCAGACTTTCAGAATATTGGTCTGAATCTCAAACTATATATTGGAGAGAGAGTTTAGGCTCTAGTGGACTAGAAATTCTATAGCTCAGACTTGATTCAGTCTCGATTCAGACTTTGAGAATATTGGCCTAAACCTCATACGACATGCTGGGGAGAGAGGTTAGGTTCTATAAAAATATGAGAATTGACGTTTGTTAGTAATCGGGTGAAAATATTCTCAAATGTTCATCCCTCAGAGATAACTCTTTAAAGATTTGCGGAGACTGTGAGTTCTTACGGTATGTGGATGTGGTAAAAATAATACGACTTAGAAAAAACAAAAGAAGCTCCTCCCCCTTCACACATACATACACAAAAAGCAGAAAATCATTAAAAAATAATTAACTCGACGAAATAATGGGTTCCAGCTTTTGATATACTCCCAAAAATCAAAGCTGTCAGATGAGGCAAGAGTAATACTAGTCGAGTGGAAATTGAAAGGGATAATTATGAAAGAGATAAAAGAAGCAGAACAAGGGAAGT
>NC_089746.1:48979011-49011511 GCF_040412425.1 Macrobrachium rosenbergii | reverse complement strand
TTCGGCGTCGGAGTAACACAAGGGAATGTATTTATGCATATTGCTTTCGCGAATGTGTGGGTGGATGTGAGTTGCAGGAGGCTTACGTGTTTATTTCCTTCTTCCTTCTTAAGTATGCAGTGCTTTCCGGTGTATATTTATTATAGTTGTGCTATATATTTGCTTTCTTTATTTTTATTTGCTTTCTGAATTTTTATTATTGATTAAATGATGTCTTCAGTTTAAATAACTGGGCTCTCGTTTTCTACCTAGACGTTTTGTGTGTGTTTGTGTGTGTGTGTGTGTGTGTGTTTATGACGACTTTCTCGATGGTCTATTTTCCGTATTTTTTAAGTATGACTGGATTAGCTTCTCAGAGCCATATTACCTTCATTAATTTGATTCGATTCTATTGTTTTTACATATTCTGGTGCAACGAGGAAGTTATAGTTGCTACATTTTTTATCAATTGTTTTAAAATAGTTTTAAAAAATTTTATTTAAAAAAATTACTTTTTGGCTATACCACCTTCAAAGAAACATACGTAGTTTTTTTTTAAAAAATATATACAACATTCATATACACTTAACAGAATACTTAACATAGAGATATGTGCTTTTAATTTATGCAGAAGATTGCATACAGTAATTAAGCATGTACAAGAGGTTAAATCATCCAGAATAAAATAAAAAACTGATCAACAGCAGAACATAAAATACAGATCGGAACTCTTGAAACAATAAAACATCTAATATCATTCGTAGATTTCCACCTACCTTGTTTTTCACTCTACGAAAGCATCCAAATGATTCTAAGACACCGTTCACGAATTATTTCCACTCCCCTCCTTCACGATAAGAGCGTAACGCTACTTCGTATCACTGAAGTAATAATACGTATCTTGAGGCGAAGTCCTGCTCAAAGAGACGAGAGTCTACAAGTACGAGAGAGGAAAAGACCATTTCCTTCCTATCTCTTCATTTCTCGTCAGGTATTCAACATATCTCAAAGGAATTTTAGATTAAGATGCGGTTTAATCTCCAGCTTATACCTCTCGCAGCCTCGGAGCAGCAAGTCGGTCTGCAAAGGGGAAGTTCGCCAAGTTCAATTATTCTTCCTTGAAAACTTCTAACGCCGTGAAGAATGCTGGAGAATTGCAAGTGGTGGCGGCGGTGGTGGTTAGGAAATTCTTCCGGGGCTTGTACACAATTCTCCAAATTTAGTTGATCTCGAGAAATGGGCTTAATCTTTAGTGATGACATCAAATTCGGACCGGTTTCTCTCTCTTCTGAATAATAATAATGATAATAATAATAATAAATGCTTTTAATCTGTTATGATAAACTTAAATTTGGATCGGTGTCATTAGCTAGCACTATATTTCTGTGTTGTTAGTTGATAAACAATTCAGAAAATTACGGCAGATTATCACTCTTTATACAATATCTTCTGTCTTTCTCAAACACGGACACAACACCACTACTTGAAAACACAACTAGTCAACAAGACAGACAAGTACTGTTTACCTTCCCGCTAAAAGGGTTAAAGAATCGCTAATGAATCACTCGCAGTTGTGAGTGTTCGCGTGTGTGTACGTGAGAGGGATACTTTGTAAATCCAAAGTCACAGCCAGTTGATGAATATTGTGAAGTGGATTTTGACGACAGCGAATGCATTTGGCTTTGATGACGTGTGGGTGAATTGGGGGCGTGACAGGACTTTTCGTCGTCGTCGGATATTCTTCCGTTGGACTTCTAATTGCACCATTACATCATCTACTTTATTAGTCTGTCGACGAAAAATCTCCTCGACGAAACGTTAGTTCGGCGAAACTTCCATTCGACGAAACATCCAACGACGAAAGGTTTGTTCGACGAAATGTCCGGCGACGAAAAATCCGCGCTCCAATTGCGGGTAGGTTCTTATTTCCGTTTAACTAGCTGTTTCAGATATTACTGTTGATTTGTTTCCTTTCTCTGGATAAATTTCTGTTATTAACGGTTTAAAATCATTTTCATAGCTGTCTTGTGGTTACGCAGTCATTACTTATTTTATATTATTGAGTGCTGTGAAGTTTTTTTGCATAAAATGATTGTTTAGTATCTTCGTAATTTTATTAAAGAGAGTACCTGTCTGAAGACTATGGTACCCGCGCTTTTCAAAACATTTTGTCACTTCTTGTAATTTATTTAGCGAGAGCGCATACAAGCGCAAAGAACATTTGTTTATGCACACAACATAAGTACGTATGCATTCGTCAGTTTTTTAACAAACTAGTCTGAATACAGAATAAGCTTGTACAGGAAGTCATTTTAACAGAAATAAGGAAACATAAAATAGGATTTTGTTTACTGACGGGTTAAATTACAACCTGTAAAGATGAAACAGTTAAATTCCTGAAATACTCAAATAACTCTCCCTGAGTTTCTGTAGTTGCTGTGAAGCCAGTATAAATAAACCGAACAGTTAATCAGTAAACCACTGTCTCATGGAAACACCAAGTCACTACCACGCATAACAGATATAATAAATATCTCAAAACGAACTGGTAAAACTATTTTCACAGAGATGCAAGTCTCAGGGTACAAAAGGAAAAGCATTGCGTTCCTGTCTCTTCGTTTCTCATCAGATATTCGACATATCTCAAAGGAACTTTAGGTCATTTTCCGGCTTGTGAGAAGGAGGAGTTAGGAAAGTGCAATGAAATGATTTTCTCCTTTAAAACTTTTAACTTTTCGGTGAACGCGGTGAATTGCTTTTGTCTAGATAAGTGATGTGAATTTGAATTTTGCTTGGGAAATGTTAGTTTATTAAAAACACCGTGAGTTAATTGGTTACACAATGCACAGCAAAATCTAATTTGCATCTAGTACCAATTTCACCAACAGATATCGCCTTCAAATAATTTGTTGTAATGAGTTTTCTTGCGTCGTGATCTTTCATTGACAAATCCAGGAGCCATTGCCAATCGATGAGTGACGGAGAGTGGACTTGACAGCATCAGAACGTTCGTCAATGGAGTGACGCGACGCACAGATGTATTTTGGCTTTCTGAATGTCGGGTTGAACGAAACCTTCGTGTTTACGTCTGCATCACATGTTCAAGATTTCTTTGCTGTTGTTATTTTTGTCGAAATTTTCTCATATATGTAATTCTAATGATTTTCTTTTTTATCCTTAATTATATAATTCCATGCTGATGTTATTTTTCTTGCAGTTTATGCATTTTTTCTCTATCTAAACTCCTACCTTGAAAATAAATTTGAGTGACAGTCATAGGGTTATTGCCGCTAGTATTTTGACGTATCCTTGCGCAACAAAATATAATAAAGAACACCAAATATAGAAGACCCTATAAATAAGTGTCACTTACTGTAACCTACCATTCAGACGGCCGTATAAACACAATTACCGAAACAAAAGAACAAACGTTTCTCTTGGCCTAATCTTCCCTTTCTCCAAGAAAATGTGACAACTGATACAAAACATAACTTTATGAACTCTACCATCTTCCATGTTTCATGACAAGAGCAACGTGTCACTAGTTATCACCGATGTAATACGTATCTTAAGGCGACTTCATTTTCAAAGAGATGCAAGTACGTAAGAGCAAGAGAAAGACAAAAACATTTCCTTCCTATCTCTTCATTTCTCATCAGGTATTCAACATTATCTCAAAGGAATTGTAGATTAAGATGCGGTTTAATCTCCGGCTTTCCTCGAAGCAGCAAGTCGGTTTGTGAGGAGGAGTAAGTAAGTACGTTCAATTATTCTTCCTTTAAAACTGGTGACTCAGATTAGAGAAAATGTATTTGATTTCAGAGTGGCCTTCTAGAAGAGCTGCTTATGATAACAGAAGGGTTTCTTTTACTCTTCTTTGAGAACTGTTCGCGACTCAGGAAACTCCTCTTGGGCTTTTGTTCAGTTCTCTGTGTTGAAGTGAGATCCCTGCATATATTGTTTATTTTCAGGATATAAAAATGCTAATTGTTGCTTTCAGTTGGTAAGTATTGCATCAAATTTTATTTTAGCTATCAAACTCAGGGTGAACATTAAGAAAATTATCACACTTAGAGATGATGACAGTATGGATCTGAAAAACTTGATAGTGTTTATCAGATGAAATCAATTAATAAAGATATATTTTAATACCATCACTTTATCAGTGTTTTAAGGCACATTGCCCTATTGAACTAATGAAAATATGATTTATCTTATAATGAATAACTTATCCACCCGTATACTCAGTTAGATATCACAACCACTCGCACAAATACGTCCATTTCCCTCCAAAAGGAAAATTCTTTTGCATGAACTCAACTTTTTCCTGTCATATTTCATTTCCCACGACATAAGATGAACTCGCACCTTTCACTTCAACGTGTCATCCGGGATGCCATGTCTCCCAGTACTTTTTTTCCCTCTCATTTTTTCCCCTTTTCCTCTTTTTTCACCCCTTTTTCCACTCTTTCATGTAAATGTCACGAACAGCTGGAAGCAATGGATCTGGGTGAGGGATTTAGACGCTCGGTATCAGCACTCACTTCGGACCGTCTCCTGCATTTGAGTTCAAATGGCGTCAAGTCGGGTGCAGGAACGACCCAGAAAAGAGAGAGAGGGAGTCGTCATTTTATGAATGTATGTCAGTGATTTTCGAAGTCAAAAGTTAAGATGGCGGAATCCGTACATTCGGCAAATGCGTTTATACAGCCGCTAGTGTCTTAAACGATCGTGTTTTCGATTGTTGCGAATAGGTCGGGTTGTACTGTACAACTGTGTATTGTTATTAATATGGTCATTTGACTAATATACCTATTTTTATAAGAATATTTTCATCTGTCTATAATGTAAGAATTATACTCCTGGTTAACTTACTCTCAGACCGTTTAAAATCCTGTTGTAGAACGTTTTTTTTTTCTAAGAAAAAGAAAAATGAAGAATAAAAAAAAAAACATATATATATATATATATATATATATATATATATATATATATATATATATATATATATATATATATATATATATATATATGTATGTATGTATGTATGTATATATATATATATATGTATGTATGCATATATATATATGTATATATATATATATATATATATATATATATATATATATATATATATATATATATATATATATATATATATATATATATATATATACACGATCGCAGAGGAAGAAAAGCCCCTTATCACGTGCGATTCGCGTAAACTACCCAACCAGAGATAATTCATCCTACGACCTTCCTTCCCCTACTTTAGTTAATTAAATTCTAATGCATTTGCTTGCTAATTGAGAGGGATAAGCTCTCTGCCTATAATTTGGCTCGTGTAGTTTTTCCTTAGATTTCTCCATAAATCTATTCATATTTAAGCAGGTGATTTCTCTCCTGAGACTGAATAATAGTTTGCATACATAAGAGCGATGCTTATATTTTTCTTACCTCTCGACACACACAAGCACCTTTATATATATATATATATATATATATATATATATATATATATATATATATATATATATATATATATATATATATATACATATATATATGAATAATGAGAGAGAGAGAGAGAGAGAGAGAGAGAGAGAGAGAGAGAGAGAGAGAGAGAGAGAGAGAGAGAGAGAGCATTACTGACTTTTAGATTTATTAATAATCCTCCTTTGAATCTTATTTATATTCTCTCACCAACAAATTTCTTGAGGTGTACACCTTTTACAATATACATTTCTCCAACGTGAATTCGCACACCAAGACTAATCGCATCGAACTCCAACGAATTTAATTTTTATCTTATGGGAAAGATAACGGGAAGAAAAGCCTCGCGTGAGAAGTTATTTGAGGTAAGTTTTTGATTTTTGAGACTTGGTCCAAAAACGAGATGCAAAGTTCTGCAGATTCTCAGGGGAAGAAGATAAAGACTAAAAGACAGAACTGAAAGATAAATCGAAGTATATTTCATAAAATGTGAGCTGCATTGCTCTAGTCCAAGAAGTGCATATATATTACGATAAATTTTTTGGCGGTTTTTTTAATCGTTCTTTTCATTGTTTGTGCTCCTGTGAATATGGTTTTTTTCCCCTTTCTTTTTTTTATTTGCCAAAAGTGTTCAAAGCGTCAGTTGAGAGAAAATCACACTTATACACCATTTCGTCATATGACGCTGAAAATACTTAGTTAATTACAACAAGTAATATCTGCATAAAATGTAAGTTAATTCTGCTGTCCACCACATTTATTGATAACAACTCCACTAGTGTTTAAGATAGGATACACATATTTTTCATTAAACTTTTCACACTGCAGGTTTTTTTTTGTTGGTGGAAAATTATGTTCATAATTCAAACAGGTAATGTATAAAATCTTTCCTGAAATCACACATTACAATGTCGAGCAGTCTCGACACTGTAAACGGACTAGACGTAATATCAAGTAAGAGCAGACTGAAATCTAATTTCACTCATTTATTTGTAGCAAATTCCCTTGCTGCAAATAGATAAATTTTTAAGGAACATATCCTCACTATACAATAATTTAACTCTATTCATTTCTGTTGCTTCACACCAGGCCTCCTAATGCCTTTCACACTTCGCCACACTTCATATATGCCTTAGGGGAAGGAGCCGGCACTGGTATAAGCGAGCTTAATGTAAACCAACCAACTTGCCAGTTCTAGTAATTATATGCTACTTAAATTTGTACACACTTATAGGAGAAGAATTTGTTTAATGGAAAGTTAATATATATATATATATATATATATATATATATATATATATATATATATATATATATATATATATATATATATATATATATATGTCTTTGTGTGTATATATACATATAAACTGTATATACAGTATATTTAACTGGAAAAAGGATTCTGGACAGCCTAAAAATTCGTAGGCAAAAGGGAATGGAGAGAGAGAGAGAGAGAGAGAGAGAGAGAGAGAGAGAGAGAGAGAGAGAGAGAGAGAGAGAGAGAGAGTCCACAAGAACGGCATCATTCCTCACGGTTATTTTTTTTATTTATAAGTATTTTCCTAGGCGAAAGTTCTCCTCTTATATTTATCCCTTTATTTACATGGAATTTTCGCAACACGGGTAAAAAAGTCGAGCGATCATTCATCACTTCCTTTCGACTCATTCCCATAATGGATGAACAAAACGTTTTCCAGAAATTTTCGTTCAGGTAACAACAGAGCTTTGTTTGCCGTTTGGTGTTTGCATTCTGTGTTGAATGTAATCAGCATGAATGGTATTTGTTTATCATACATTTGTTTTCTGGTTTTTGCGCTTCTCTTTTATATATCTTTATTTTATACTGAAAATTGTCACATTTTCTTTAAATTTCGTTCCTGTCTGCCTATGTGTCTCCCTGTACCTCACATTACAATCAGTAATATACGTTTTATCAAAAAATAGAAATGAATGTATTATAAACTTCAAGGACACGAAAGAGCTATTCATTTTTTGTTTATTTTTTAAATTTCTTTTTCCTATCTTGTTATACGTAGGTTTATCCCTTTATCTATTTCAGTGTTATTTCAGTTCTCACAAATTTTATTGATGCTGAATAAAAATAAGTAGTTGTTTTAATTTTTTCATCTCCACTTTTCTCTTGTTTTCTCTTATTTTTAGATTTGGATATATCTTACCATGGGGGCTTTCCTTGAAAGTTAATGACCTTTTGACTTGGGACATAAGAATCTGTGGTAATAATAATAATGAAAATAATAATAAAACTTATTGCAAGGTACAGGTCGTACTTACAGAAAGTTTTAACAAAAACACTTTATATTATCAGAGATAAAGTAAAAAATAAGGTAAAAGTGGTTGGTAGTAGGTAACAAAAACAATAGTCTTCGGTTCACTGAATGAAAAGAAAAAAGAAAACCTCTTAATTATAAGATGATAATGTTTCCTTCTTTTCGTATGGTAAGTTCCAGATGAATATTTTTACCTCCCCCTGACCAACTTCTCCAAAGATTCCTCTAATACTAAACAAAACACATTGACACTGACATTCCTTTTAGAAGAACGTCAAGGATAAAAACATTGTTCAAACCATTCCAATAATGCATGGAGTGTTCTGAGTTCAAACTTAGCTTACAGAGGATCGCCCTTCACCAACCCTTCCGAAGCGAGTGGAATTTATTTCCTCGATATTAATCCCTTGATATTTACATCTTTATCCAGACTTGATATGGGCTCCCCTCTTTTCGAGTTTCTGGACAGGGTGGAAATTATTTGCAAATTCAACACGTTGGTTGGTCGGCAAGTGCGGTGTTTCCTGCTTGACTGTATTCCATGTTGCAAAAACCCTTTTTTCTTCTTCTTCTTCTTTATTTCTAAGAGTTATGAAACGATATTTATCAAAGGTCTTATGGGTTAGTTAGCCCTCTATCAAGAGTTTATGATAATGATATTCATAGTTTCTATTAATCATGTGAGAATCAAGATGGTGATATCATTGCCTGCGGTGTGCATTTTGTAATCTTCAGGTGGGTAGTGAATACTGAAAAATAGAATTGCATATATATATATATATATATATATATATATATATATATATATATATATATATATATATATATATATATATATATATCAAATTGATACGCTTGGGTTGACATCCCAAACTTCGTAAATCAAATGAAATTAGCATTCAAATATCCTGTATTTCTCCAGTGACTTCTTAAACTTTCGGGTGAAAGTGAGATTCAACAAAAACTATTTTATCAACAAAACACGCCATTTGAAAAACAGATCTCATTGACTCGCGATTTCTTTACCTCGTTGGTCGAATTTCGTAAATCAAGTGAAATTAGCATTCAAATGCACTGTTTTCTCCAGTGATTTCTTAAAATTCCGGATGAAAGTAGATTCACTAAAAACGATTTTATCGACAAAATACGCCATTTACTCATTGTCAAATCAGATCTCATTGACTCGCTATTTCTTTATCTTGTTGGTTGAAAGCTCACGCCACATTCCATACAAACTCAATCCTCCCCAGACATCATCCCCTTTAATATTTACTGGTCTGGGGGAGGGAGGAGGTTGGGGGGGAGGGAAATTTGGTACAGCGAATGGTCAGACAGACGTCTGCCATATCCAAAAATATTAAGATCTCCTGGAAAGACGGGGACGTTCAGCTCACCCCCCGCGTCATTTTGCGCGCGACAAAAGCGACAGCATTTTGTGATATAAACCAGGAGGACACATACCGTTAAACTCAGGAATCTGCCATTTCCCTGACGGCTGCCGGAAGGGTTCAACAGATGGAATTCGAGATGGGCTTCTGTTTTTCATACGTTCTGAATCTCGATATTTCATTCTTCTCTGGTATTTATTGCGACGGGTGTCCCGCTATTCTGTCGGAGGCTACTGCATTTTTAAACACATTTCTTAATTTTAACAAAAGTGTATGTTCATATATTTGTCTATACAAGTAGTATAGACACACACATACATACACACACACACCCACACGCATATACTGTATATATGTATTATATATATATATATATATATATATATATATATATATATATATATATATATATATATATATATATATGTAATATATCTGTATATACACATGCACACAAGTATACACACATTCATATACAGTATATATATATATATATATATATATATATATATATATATATATATATATATATATATATATATATATATATATATATATATATATATATATATATACATATACACACACACAGCACATACACACACACACACACACACACACACACATATATATATATATATATATATATATATATATATATATATATATATATATATATATATATATATATATATAGAAATTCCAACAAGAATACCTTTTACAAGCTTAACAAACAAACAAACAAACATTCAAGATCATTTCCACTCCGTGTGACGACAAGCACTTGCAAACTCCGGCAAATGACTATTATGTAAACACACACACTTCAATCACTGAACGTTATCAAAATCGTTTTTGAAATATGTTCCTCATAAAAGTCAAGACCACCAGTTGATGCAACAATGCCTCCGGACCATAAACAAAGCAACATTAGAATGTTGCAATTCATCCGAGAGGCTTATATGATTTTGTTCACCGCTTTTGCAATTTCAGGTATCACTTGCTCTTTCTGCTCTTAGAAAATAGAAATACACAGACGCTCACACTTTCTGTTTCTAACGGTAATTTTGAATTGTGCGTAGACGAAATATTTTTCGATGGTAAAAGAATTTTTTGGGGTATCTGTCATATTGATATTCTACTATTTTGTATGTATGCACATACACACAAACACACAAGCGCACACAACACACACACACACACACACACACATATATATATATATATATATATATATATATATATATATATATATATATATATATATATATATATATATATATATATATATATATATATTAAAGTATACCTTAGTTTATATATATATATATATATATATATATATATATATATATATATATATACATATATATATATATATATGTGTGTGTGTGTGTGTTTGTGTGTGTATGTAAACTTAGGATACTTAAGCAATGCTAGTGTCTCTGCTAATCTGAAAAAAAAAACATTCCAAGTACTGTACACAGTTATAATTCATCGTTTCTCCACTTTCAGTATGAAAAAAATTATTCCGCTTGGTAAATCATTATCTTTCTGTTATTAACCTCTTATTTTTCGACACTGATACAACATGACCTCAGTCCTCCTCGGGAAAATATCGAGAATTAAAAAGTAACATTAAATAGATATCATTTAACATCAGGTCCTCAAGAATATATAATCCGTTACTCTGTAGCAAAACCAGTAAAAATAACTTGTTGTTAGTGTTGGTTACCACTTTCGTTTTGTAACCTTTTTAGTTTCTACGGCAGGTTAAAGCAGCTACATGATTGCATTATTTATTTAGGAAGCAAAATAAATTATGGGATTTTTTCTGATTATCATATTTGTTTGTTATCAGTTATCGATGCAATGAATAAGGATCTTATTAATTTTTTCACGCTTAAATAGTTCTCATAGAATTTTCATTACACTGACTTGGTTTGGAAAACTTCAAACATCCAGGTTAAGAGAAAATGTGAATGGAAAGAAGAAAACAATATGCAAATCACTCTTAATGAAAAATTTACTTCTTCCTAGCCTTTATAATCAACATGAGAGAGAGAGAGAGAGAGAGAGAGAGAGAGAGAGAGAGAGAGAGAGAGAGAGAATCAGTATCCAACCCAAACCCCTTTTGTTTCTACAAAACACGTTTGCCGAATTTTTCACCAACAGCTGCATGTACCTATCTGGGACTTCATGGACAGGTAGACGTTGCCTCTCCCAATCTTATATCGTAAATTGCAACTGACTACCTGTCAAGGGTTATCTGGCTTTGTTGAGGTGACTCAATAATATGCTGTCTATATTGACTATGTTTCCGTGCCCCACTTTTTCCCCCACGTCTTACCGAGAGACAAAGAAATAGAGAGGAGTGGTACAAACGGATAGACGGCCCAGGGGAGAGAGAGAGAGAGAGAGAGAGAGAGAGAGAGAGAGAGAGAGAGAGAGAGAGAGAGAGAGAGAGGTGGAAGAATGGTGGATTGTTGAACTGTTTGTATGTAAGAAAAATACATATGTATAATCTTTTCTATTATTATTATTATTATTATTATTATTATTATTATTATTATTATTATTATTATTATTATTATTATTATTATCGCTTCAATAGGGTTTAAAAGTACACCTACACACATTCACACACACATGTATATATACATATTATATACCGCATATATACATATACATACATACATACATACATACATACATACATACATATATATATATATATATATATATATATATATATATATATATATATATATATATATATATATATATATATATATATATATATATATATATATCTGCAATGTAGTTGAAATTTTGCAGTTATAACTAAACCTGTCCTTCTAATTAATTCGTAAAATAATGCACTGCCCGTCTGCAGCGAATCATTGAACCAATAAAAAAACAATTATTATTATTATTATTATTATTATTATTATTATTATTATTATTATTATTATCGCTTCAATAGGGTTTAAAATAACACATACACACATGTATATATACATATCATATACTGCATATATACATACATACATACATACATACATATATATATATGTGTGCAATGTAATTGAATTTTTGCAGTTATTACTAAACCTGTCCTTCTTCCAATTAATTCATCAAATAATGCACTGCACGTCTGCAGCGAATCAATGAACCAATAAAAAAAAACAATAAATAAAAACTTACGTTTGTTAGGCCAATAATGCGAAGAAATAAACAGTGCTCGATAGAAGAGTTTTCAGCAAAAATAAAAAAAGAAAACAAATAAAAAACGTTAACTCAGAGAATGGGTCTATCAACAAACCATTAATGGAACAAAAAGAACAAACGAACCTTTCCAAACGGGGAAAAATATGGAGGCTACATTATAGCACATGCTGGAGTGCTCTGTAACTTTATATGCTCCGGGAAGGGTATTTAGTTGGTCAACTTATCTCGGAACAAAATAGTTTTGAGCAATTCCCCAAGGTGTCGTCATACGAAAGAAGCGCGGTCACGGTGCACTGTCGACAACACTTTCCCGCTTGCACTAGTAGCTGTTTCATTTCCGCAAGTAGAGAGGATTTTGTATAAGGAGGCGAGTTAAAATGAGAGAGAGAGAGAGAGAGAGAGAGAGAGAGAGAGAGAGAGAGAGAGAGAGAGACGTTATTTGTCGTCTGTTGCATTAGAGTATGCCAAAAAATGTTCAATTTTTGGGGGATGTTGAAATTTAGATGCAAGCTTCACATTTTTATTTTATGATATAAAAGACGTTTTGATTCTTAATTTTGTCTTCAATCAAATTTCTAACTCGATCATGACTAATAACACGTAAGTTTGTTTAAAGTTGCTAATACCTTCTTGCATTTTTGCAAAGGACAGCCTGCTCGTAGTTTTACCATAAGTTGCAAGTCATAAATATTATTATGGATTCATTAGGAAAGTAACGATCTTCTTGTGAATTTCAATCCCATTATAGAACAGATTTATTAATAATTTCACCTTTTGTGGTTTATAATGACTTCAGCGTTCTCCAGGTATGAAGAAGTTACTAGAATGCTCTCTGATTTGAATGACGCAAGTACTGTTTGGAGTACTGGGTGTGTATTGTAATTTTTGTGTACTGATGTACTCTTTTCGTTTAGTTTATTTTGTACTTTTTAGTTCCTTGCCTCCCATAAACACACACACACACACACACACACACACACACACACACACACACACATATATATATATATATATATATATATATATATATATATATATATATATATATATATATATATATATATATATATATATATAACAAGCACAGCAAACAGCAGTACAAATACTCTAATGTATGATTCACTCTGCTATTCCAGTGCCATACTTAGAATATTGGTAAACTTTCGACCACACGTAAAGAGAGAGAGAGAGTGAAAGCCAGTCCATTTCCCAAGCCTCCAGTACCGGTGAGATCACGTTACATCCAAACTAAATAATTCCATAAAATCATAAAAGTCGGAAGTTTTCCTCCTCAGGGAATCTGATGCTTAAGAAGAGAGGGGAGGCTTTGATTTCTCGGAGCTGCGTCAGAGGCTGACTGCGTAAAACGGATTCAAACTGAAGGATTATTTTGTCTGTTCGCTCGTTTGTTCCCTGGTCATATGCACCTGTGACCTCATGTTCTCAATGCTGTTTAATTTATTTAGCTATTCCTGTTATCTTTTACGTTTTGTGTATCCAGACTGAATTAAACTATTTGCTCTCTCTGCTGCTAAATTTAAATTAGCTTTTACGGTCATCTTTATCGTCTGTTTACCCAGACTGTAGTAAACTATTTGCCATCTTTAAGGGTAGTTTTATCCAGTGATTTATATATATATATATATATATATATATATATATATATATATATATATATATATATATATATTGTATTCGTGTGCATATATACGCTCAAATATTGAGCCACAGATATCCCTTAATATCGAATTCACTTTACCTTTGGAATAACTTACACCCGAAGGGTATTATACAAGGAAGTGCTCCAGCCTCAGCCAGGCGTCAGATGCAGTTATCATATATATCTCTCTTTGGGTGTAAGTTATTCCTAAGTTAAAATGAATTCGATATAAAGGGATATTTGTGGTTCGATATACGAGAATATAAAAAATTCACGTGTGAATTTTTTATTCCGTCAGTTACAAAGGAAACATGTATATTTGTGTGTGTCTATATATATGTGTGTGTGTATATTTGTATGTATATCTATATATATATATATATATATATATATATATATATATATATATATATATATATATGTATATATATATACATATATACATATATATATATATATATATATATATATATATATATATATATATATATATATATATATATAAATTTCTGTCTCACATCAGGATCATACCCAGCCCTTTCGATTGAAAGACCTGGGTTCGATCCTGATGTGAGTCAGAAATCTATTTTTGTTCCACACGTGATTGTGTGTTGATTATTTCTAATATATATATATATATATATATATATATATATATATATATATATATATATACATATATACAGTATATATATATATGACTATCTATATTTGTGTGACGTTCATATATCCGTCTATAACTTCATCATCAAAATATTTAGAAATTTCAGGTCCGATTTTTTCCCTTTTTGTCTCAAGCCTGGAGGTGAATATCTAATTAGTCTCGACCATTTCTTCTCCCTTTTCTTGGGTTATAGATTTCCTTTATCCTTTTTTGGGGAAAATTTCCATAAACCCGGAGGTTACCTCTTCATTATTAGGATTTTAAAAACTTTTCTCTCTCTGTTTTCTTATTTTTTTAGTTTTGCTTCTTTTTCTTACTTTTTTAAATAATTTCTTTTGTCTATTAATGGTTTGTTAATCGTTCATTGTACATGTTTTGATTGATATGTAAGGAAGGTGGTTTGAACTTTGCAACCTGTTATTCGTAACTTGAAAACCCCATTTGTTTTTTTCTTTTCATTTTTGCAAATATCAAATGTTCGTGAAATGGAATTTTGATATCAGACTTTCTGTATGAACTGATTTCAGTATAACGAGGAAACACACTTTCACTATATTTTTTTTTATGTAATATTTCTGAACGTTTGTGATACATCGCTGTATTAAGTCTAAGTATTTCAGTATACTCGCAAACAAATTTATTCTTTTGGGAGTGTGATACAGAAACAATTATTTCTAAGACAAAAGATACTTATGTCAGGGATATGATACAGAAACATTATAATTTCTATGACAAAAGATACTCGTATTGTGGCTGCGATACAGAGATAGAATAATTTCTGAAACAAAAGATACTCCACGTGTTAGAAAAATTTATTTTAAATATAAAAATCAGGAGTTTTTTCGTTTTCTTGATGGCTTATAGAAGACGTAAGGCAACAAAGAAAAACTTTTCTTCACATTAAAAATAAAATACCTTCTGGCGCCGTTATGACTCGAACATGAAAGCTAACCGAAAGCGGATATGATTTATGATATGTAAATGATGTATTTTTTAGTGTTTGATATATTTTTTATTTTACCGTCAAGCAAACACTTTCATATTTTTTCAACAGTTACTGTTATACAGTATATTGATAACAAATTTGTAAATAGACAGTTCATTGAAATATCATTTTCCAGTTTTGGTTTCAACAATGTGCTCCGTGTTGAAATAGTGTGTTCTTGTTGCCATTATACGGAGCCATCAAAGAGAAAATAAAATTTTACTAGAAGTCCAATAACTGTTCTAGATAATATTCGAAACAGTCGATCCAGATTTTATATCGTTATGGCTCAGACTGGAATCAATTTCCCTTCCGATGTACATCATTGCAAGAACAATATATGTTACTCGGAATACAGAACATTCTGAGAGATTTTTAAATCAGTTATTCGAAACTCCGCAAGGTCCAGAACACGAGTTACTCAAAGCAGATATTGCTGCGCTGTTAAACCGAAGGTTGGTCTGTAGGACGAGATAAAAACCAAGAAAAAAAACTTTATGGAAACTTCCAAATTGTCATTCGGCTGTTTTCACACAGAATGCGGCTATTTGACACAAAACCCCGATTTCGGTTTGATGTAGAACGGCGAGAATATTTCTTTCCGGGCCAGTGGGGGGAAATTGAATGCCGAATGAATATACATGCAAATACGTCGATACGCGTTCTGAACCAGAAAGGCGTCTACAAATGTCCCCGTCGTAGACACGTGAGCACTCCATGCTGAAATTGCCCCTAATTGAATTATCATGAAATGAATGATGGAAATTCTGCAATTAGTTTGATATAAATACTGCTGCTTGCTTTTATGTGATTTCGTTTGAACCATTAACATAGCAATTAGGAATTTATTGATGTATTCGCTATTAGACATATATATTAATTCCATAAAAGCATTCATTTGTATTTATAGATACATCATGTGAAATATTATGAGCTTTTATCATATGCAACGTACACAGATATTTCGATTATTTCCATAATGTGTACTCGGGCACTCGCACACATATATAAATTAGAGAGATAGATAGAAAGACAGATAGATAGATATCGAAGGAATTATTTTATATGATGACGTGTCAATATTTTCTGTTTTAAAAATAATTTCTCTTTATCTAAAAGCTATGTCAGTGAACCACGTCTTCAGAGACATGCTTTTGTCATTTTTTTTTTTACTTATTTTTGTCTTTCTTTGTGTTATTGACCAGATTACCCTGTGTCATTTGTCGGCTGACGGCAACATATAGAAGAAAATTGTCTATTCTTGAATAAGTGGTCACACTACGAAGGTAAATTCGTTGTCTCAAATCTACAGTTAGTAGATTTTTGGCAAGTAATTTATACGGTTTGGTTCTTAGTTGCGCATCTATGTAAAGCATTGTACGATGATACATCGTTGCACTGTTGATATCTTCTAGCTATATACTATATATATATATATATATATATATATATATATATATATATATATATATATATATATATATATATATATATATATACATATATATATATATATATATATATATATATATATATATATATATATATATATATATATATTTATATATATATAGATATATAAATATATATATATATATATATATATATATATATATATATATATATATATATATATATATATGATTATAATCACTTCAGTTTAGCACGTGATTCATTTATCACACGTTACCACAGGGGAACATATACATATATATATACTGTATTTATATCACATATGTATGTATATATATAAAGTATATACATACATACATATATATTACACACACATGTATATTTGGATGTGTGTGTGTGTGTGAGTTTGTGTTTGCGTGTGAGTGCGTGGGTATAAAATTGTCGAATCAATAAACACTTCTGTAACTTGCATGCTTTGTAAGACTTTTTGCCTGGCATTTTATATCTTTTGATCACCACGTCAAGTACTGTATTTGAGTTTATACTTGTTCTTCCCGAATTCTCTCTCTCTCTCTCTCTCTCTCTTTCTCTATCTTTTATTACCACCTGTTTCTCGTTCATTCTAAAATCAATATATTCTAGGAACTAACCACTATTCCTTAAACCTTTTGATAAGTTCCACGTACCTTAAGTGGCCCTGCACCAAATTCTTCCAACTGCGCTTATCAAAGTAACACAATTATGACCATAATTCATAGCATGCTTTCTGGCGAGGTAATAACTCAGGATGATTAGAGTGTGTGCACAGACAGCACACCGGGATTATAGCTATTAAAAGAATGCAGTACTGCCTTTAATTAAAAGGTATATATTACGCGTGTCGTCTTGACTTGTGGTTAAGGCTGTCTTTGGAGGAGATCTCGAGACTCTCCGTTATTGTTGCACGGTTTATGTATATATATATATATATATATATATATATATATATATATATATATATATATATATATATATATATATATATACATACTGTATATATATATATATATATATGTGTGTGTATTATGTACCCATATATATATATATATATATATATATATATATATATATATATATATATATATATATATATATATATATATATATATGAACAAAATTAAAGCCACGAAGGAAAAGTGAAGCAACTGGGATGCTAAGTACTCTCGGCTTATTACCAAGATATGATCACAGTTACTGTGACCATGTCTTGATGTCTTGGTAATAAGACGAAAGTAATTGTTTCACTTCTTCCTCGTGGCTGTAACTTTGTTCGTGTAATCATCACGTTTTTACCTTCTTCGTGATTAAAAGAAATCAAACATTATATATATATATATATATATATATATATATATATATATATATATATATATATATATATATATATATATATATATATATATATATATATATAGAAATCATCAACACACAATCACGTGTGGAACAGAATTAAATTTCTGACTCATGTCAGGATCAGACCCAGGTCTCTCAGGTGGAAAGCAAGGGAACGCCCTTGCTTTCCACCTGAGAGACCTGGGTCTGATCCCGACATGAGTCAGAAATTTATATATATATATATATATATATATATATATATATATATATATATATATATATATATATATATATATATATATATATATATATATATAGTATGTATATATATATATATATATATATATATATATATATATATATATATATATATATATATATATATATATGTACATTTGTGTGTGTGCGCGTGTGTTTGTATGTTATGCATCTCATTTGTGATGCTTGTTTACCACGATATGCCTCTCAATGCAAACGCATATTAAAAAAAAAAACCAGCCCGTAAAATCTTGCATAATACCTTTCCAATTAAGAATCCACGAACCACTGACATTAAAAAACCCCCGAAAGAACGACTTGAAACGACTTCAGAAACGCCAAGACATTACCTCCTTCTTCTAGAGTCATGATCAATGAAACAATGCTCTTCTCGCTCTCAAAGGCCTGACGGTCGAGTCTTTATGGAGAGGTGTCGAGTAGCTTCCTTTGTTCGTCTTTTCGACTCGGAGTGCTTAAAGAGATTGATTCCTGCCTCCTTTTAGAGCATCGATTGACCGAGTGTCACTTTGGGAGTTTAAAGAGTGATGAAGAGTCGGCTATTATTAGTCTGTTAGTATTTGAATATTCAGAAGGATTTCGGTGTGAACGTATGGAATCGAATTATTAGTTTTATTCTAATCTTGTAAATTTTGTTTGTCATAGCTACTTTTTCCTGCTGTTGAATTTTTGTCCTCTTGTGTATTTGATTTTCTCTTTATGTGTGTATGTATGTACGGAAATGAAAGTCAGCTCTCCCTAAATGACAAAGTGGGTCCTTGACTCTATTAAAAAAAGACGGAAATAATTTATCAAGTAATCGAAAAGTAAGAAAACATATAAGCCATTAAGAAAACAGCTGATGCATAGGAAACCTCCCAAATCCTTTAAAATCCCATCAAACAACGCACATGAAAGTAAAAAGAAAGGCATTCCCTGTCATTCTACATCCTCTTCAACTGCGGATCAAAAAGACGCCGCTAGGGACAATTCATTCTCCGTCATTCTGTTGACCAGGTCACGATAGACTTTGATGGGGATCTGAAATCGAGTCAGGTCATATTCGCTAACTGGAACTGACGTTGACACTTGGCCTTCAGATAAAGCTATAGATTTGAAAAGGGATTGCAGTGTAAACCTCAGGGCTTTATACTCTGAGGGAGAAATGTTGTTCAACACTATGGCTTTTAAAGGGCCCGAGATCTAATTTATGAATGAATGGGAGGGAATATGATTGATCAACCTGTGGCGCTGAAAGAGAAGTAAATGCTTAGGGAAAATAAGACCCATACAATTTTGTACGTCTCTCTCTCTCTCTCTCTCTCTCTTGGAAGGAGAACTTTAGGAAGAAATAAACTATTTGAAAACGTAAAAAAAAGATCACTGACCGAGTGAAAAATGAAACTATACCTTTAAACATTGTCGCTTGTCAAGGACATAGAAGCTGATAGTAAAAGACAGATTCTTTGTTGATGTCCCCCTTTCATTGTCTTTGTTTTGGTTAAACCAATTACCTTTGAACCTTTTACTCTCTCTCTCTCTCTCTCTCTCTCTCTCTCTCTCTCTCTCTCTCTCTCTCTCTCTCTCTCTCCGCATTTTCTGTCTTGTTCCATCTCACTTTCTTTTTCCACCATTTAGCTTTCTGTCTATTGTTTCCCCAACTCTCTCTCTTTCTCTCTCTCTCTCTCGCTCTCTCTCTCTCTCACTCTCTCTCTCTCTCTCTCTCTCTCTCTCTCTCTCTCTCTCTCACACACACACACACGCACATACACATACACACACATGCTTTTACTCCTTTCTCTTTGTCTTACCTCCTCTCTTTCATCCTGTAACACGCTCACCAGATTTTCCTTCTTTTCTCCACTCACTTTCCTTCTCTCTCTCTCTCTCTCTCTCTCTCTCTCTCTCTCTCTCTCTCTCTCTCTCTCTCTAAAAATTCTGTTTTCTCTATCTCTCATAGCCTTTTCTGCCTTGTTCCCTCTTAATTTCTCGTCCCCATCTCTCTCTCTCTCTCTCTCTCTCTCTCTCTCTCTCTCTCTCTCATAGCCTCTCTCTCTCTCTCTCTAAAATTCTGTTTTCTATCTCTCTCATAGCCTTCTCTGCCCTGTTCCTCTTAATTTCTCGTCCCCCATCTCTCTCTCTCTCTCTCTCTCTCTCTCTCTCTCTCTCTCTCTCTCTCTCTCTCTCTCTGCCCAGGGCCCGAACATCAAAAACTTCCATGTCCCAACCGCTTATCCCAGTTCCAGTGAATCTCAAACAATAACTTTACTTTGTGATCTGTATGACAACAGGAAGGCTGATTCAATTCCATCTTCTTTAATGGCTTTCGACGGACGGACTTTGCGTTATTTTGGCCTGTGGTGGACGCAAGTGATCGCAGGGAGAGTATAATATGTGCTACATTTCGTTTTCATAAAGATAGCCCTCGATTCGCTACGCCATGGAAGATACTTTTAGATTAGCCATTTGTTGAGTTAATTAAAAACTAAAGCTGCAACTGCTTGAATCTTCAAGCGAAATAGGGTCTTATAGATCAGTCATTTCTCAAGTTAGTAAAAATCGAAAGTTATATTTGCTTGAATCTTCACAGGTAATAAGGGTTTTGTTTGTTTACTTTTTGCAGTGATTATTAGGTAAGTTCCAGTACTAGAAGGTTATTGTATGTTTGAGTGGCTATGTTAGTTCACTAAGGTTTTTTTTTTTCATCTCACAGAGGTAATTAGGATTTTTTTCATATTACAGTGCCTGTAACTATCTTAAGTCATAATATTATCACCATTAGTATCAAAATAATCCCGGTCTTTTTCATAACATCAATTAAGACGTTAGTAATAATGGTGATAAACGTAATAAAGCGATTAATCATAAAATATGATTAATGGAAATGACGTTAACGGCGATAAACAACACTGTTAATACTATAAAGATACAAAATAGTTTAATATAAACTGGATAAACAAAACGCAAAAGATAACAGAAATAGCTAAACAAATTAAACAGCATTGAGAACAAATAGTTTGATTCAATCTGGATAAACAAAACGTAAAAGATAGCAAGAACAGCTACATAAATTAAACAGCACAGAGAACATGAGGTCACAGGTGTATATAACCTGAGGACAAACGAACGAACAGTTTGAATCAGTTTTACGCAGTCAGCCTCTGACGGAGCTCCGAGAAATCAAAGCCTCCTCTCTCCTCCTAAGTATCAGATTCCCTGAGGAGGAAAACTTCCCGACTCTTAAGATTTTATGGAATTATTTAGTTTGGATGTAACGTGATCTTATCCATTTATATATATATATATATATATATATATATATATATATATATATATATATATATATATATATATATATATATAATATATATATACATATGTTTTTTTGTTCTGATGGCATAAAAAAGTCACACGTGAATTTTTTACATTCTCGTATATCGAACCACAAATACCCCTGTATATCGAATTCATTTTTTCTTGGGAATAACTTACACCCAAAGTGAGATATATATGATAATTGCGTCTGACGCCTGGCTGAGGCAGGAGCACTTCCTTGTATAATACCCTTCGGGTGTAAGTTATTCCAAGGTAAAGTGAATTCGATATTAAGGGATATTTGTGGCTCAATATTTCAGTATATGTATACACACACAAATAATATATATATATATATATATATATATATATATATATATATATATATATATATATATATATATATATATATATATGCCTTTGTGAGCAAATTTCAACAAGTGATTTTTCTCCCTTTGATACTTTTATAACCAAAAATTACAAATCAAAGACAATAACAATAATTCAGTTTCAACTATATATGTTCTGAAGTTTCTCTGACCTTCAACCTTTAAAAATAGGCAACGATTCAATATATGCTGGAAAAATAACCTTAACGCAAAATTGAACGTAAAGTGTCATCTGAATATAAGAACACTTAAAAACCACAGATGACTTTTAGAAAAATATCAAAACCTAATGATATGGTCGAATAACAATGGAAATCTTTAGATAAACTCTGTGAGGCTGATTACAGGTTTCACCTTTGGGAAACGGGAAGTAAAACAAATATCAGATTCGTAAATGAGATACACGACTATTAGTTGAGCTGTATAAGGCCATTTGTCAGGGAAAAGAACATTACTCACCTAAATTGCTCAGACAAATGAGAGTGTAATTACGCTTTCTTTTTCTTTTTCTATAAATCAATTACTCCCGCTGGCACCGAAAGTTTCTTCAATTCATAATCGTAATGTTCTCTTTCTTTATGTGCTCCTCATGTGAATGGTTTGCATACTCTTCATTATGTTGCATGTGCATGAATGGTTGGGTATGTGTTTATGTGTTTACTTGTGACTGGACCCGTGTTTATGTTTTTATGTGTGTGCACATTTATTTGAATTTATATTCTTTTCGTCATTTATATGGCTATATTGCTATCAAAAATGTCTCTCTCTCTATATATATATATATATATATATATATATATATATATATATATATATATATATATATATATATATATATATATATATATATATTACCTCCAGTTTTGTAAAATACCTATACAGCATCTTGAGTAAAATGTATCCTTCCATCTGTGTGGTCACGACAATCTTAGCATTATCGCCCACCTGAGTATCCAACGCTTATACACTGGGGCGCATGCGTGTGGTCACCGACATGAAATCAGAAGGCTATGATGTATAACCCCTTTACCACCTACATCGTCTACTGTTTCATGGCTATGGGGCTTAGGGAGATATCCAAGGAGCCATTTGCCTTCTTCAGGTTGGTAATTTAAGGCGTAAATTTTGATTTTAGGAAGGAAATGCTATGGCTGTTCTATTTGTGGTTCTATTTTCTATATTCAATTGCACAGATTTATTGAGTTTTCCCAGACCGGAAGGAAACCACAAATGGATATTAGTAAGGCGTAGCTCAAGTAGGAATGCTTAGGGCTGCATTTTAAAGAATGGGAGGTTACAGATGTCTAGGAAAAAGAAAGATTTTAAAAGTTTATGTTAGAGGGGACTGATCGTGAAACAATCGGTTACAGAGAGAATTAGAAGTTTACATTATTTAAACCTTTCTCTCTCTCTCTCTCTCTCTCTCTCTCTCTCTCTCTCTCTCTCTCTCTCTCTCTCTCTCTCTCTAGAGAGATATAGATATAGATATAGATATAGATATACTGGATATATTCATATAATTATATATATATATATATATATATATATATATATATATATATATATATATATATATATATATATATATATATATATATATATATATATATATATATATACACAGTATATATATATGTATGTATGTCAGTTGGAATCAACTTTCTTCCAATTTTTGTTATTAGTTTAATCCAGACCCACCATAGCAAATACATATTCAAAACCCTTTAACACCTTTGTCATTATCCTGTATTGGACTCTGTCACTATCTGATACTGATGGTGAAAGAAATAAACCAATTCAACAATAATGAATCGTCCTTACAGAACCTTATCGTTTTTGAAAATTACAATCTTTATCTTTTTCTTCGACTCATTCCAAAGTGGGGACGTTGGTTGGGGTTGTGGGAGGGTGTTAAGGGGTCGGGAGCCCAGTGGTTGGTTATTAACTTAACCGTATTAAAACAACTTCACTAAGTCTTTGCGTGCTCTTCCAAGATGTAATTACCCTAATATGAGATAAGTGGTCTCGTTAGAGAAGATTAGGAGAGAGAGAAGATTCGGTTACGCAATGTTAGGGGACAGTTTACTGAAGCTCAAAATTTTTCGCACATTCTCTCTTCAGGACAGTTTGAAACCTATCTCTCTCTCTCTCTCTCTCTCTCTCTCTCTCTCTCTCTCTCTCTCTCTCTCTCTCTCTCTATATATATATATATATATATATATATATATATATATATATATATATATATATATATATATATATATATATATATATATATATATATATATATATATATATATATATATATATATATAGTATATATATATATATATATATATATATATATACAGTATATGTATATGTATATATATATATATATATATATATATATATATATATATATAGAGAGAGAGAGAGAGAGAAGAGAGAGAAGAGAGAGAGAGAATATATATATATATATATATATATATATATATATATATATATATATATATATATATATATATATATATATATAAATATATAATCTCCTCTCTCTCTCTCTCTCTCTCTCTCTCTCTCTCTCTCTCTCTCTCTCTTTGGCAATTCTATTAGAGAATTTGCATAAAAATTTGCTATAACATAATAATTCAAGAATCGTAGTTATTGCGTTAATATACAGATTTATAGAACCCTTGCGGAAGGATTAGTACAGCAACGAATTTGAGGAACTGGGCTAATATCAAAGAAAAATAGGATTTCCATTTTTCTTCATCGTCAGACAGACCATAGTATGTAATAAGAATTATTAGCTGAGATACAGATTTTGTGTAGTTTAAAGTTAAATTTAATACAATATTAACTGTTAAGTTTAACACAGTATTAACTGCTGAATGTCAGTCTGGTATCATATGAAAACAAAATCAGTGTCAGAATTTCTATCCATGGCAAGAATCTGTCGTTTACTTCCACATTTTTGGTGTATATTTTTTTATACATTTTTCTGACAGATATTAAGTCTATGTTTAAACCTGACAACACATGTAACAAAACATGTTTTTCCTTGGTCTGAATATGCCATATTGTTGATGAAATGAGCGACTGATTTTGAAAAGTAATGATGAATATTTGATTGCATTTATGTAAGCTGTGAAATTTTTCTGCAAATGTGGAATATTAAAGGTAAAAGGGAGCAAGCGCAGTGAATCGTTTTCATGAAACAGAAATATGTTAGTTTATATAAAGGATTAGAAGACATAAGAAAACAACACAAAAAGATCAAAAGTGGCTCTATGTAAACAGGTTATACTTTAATTATTGATGTAGGGAAACGACTAAGCTGTTATTAAAAAAATCGTAGAATAAATCTGTTTAGTTGCTAAATAATTACATCATCAGTGACAGCGTATGTATGAATTTTGGCAAAAGTATTTTCTGCCAGTCTAAATATCTTTTTTTAGACAGAAATACAGACAGACTAATGGTCGTCTATGAAAGTCTTAATCAAGTCACAGAAGGAAAGTCAGATAAAACAAAAGAAGAGGAATAAATTAACTAAGATTCCAAATTTATGATAGCTGCTGTGTGTATCTGTAGCGTTAAGTCAAGTTCTTTATATCTTTACCAAGACAGAGAGATGATAAGTAAGTAATGTATTGTCTCTTTGTCAAGATAGAGATATGATAAATAAGTAATATATCCAGTATTATTGTTCTTTCTCTGTCCGTATGAACAGTTATCTCTTGGTGCAAAAAAAAAAAAAAAATATACGTCTCAGCTACGCCCGACAGAAAAGTCCCATGCATTTACATCTCTCGGAAAGCGTTTTTTTTTTTTTTTCTAAGTCTCGCGAGAGACGCCCTCAGACGTCAGCTTCTTTTCAGAAAATTTGAACAAATGGTTCACATAACGCCGCAGCCTCCTTCAAGTAAAGAGTGCGCCCCATACTTGGATTCAGCCATTCTGGGGGTAGAGGGGAGGGCGGGGGGGGATGGAAAAAAGAGAACGAAACTGCGGACGAAGTACAACAAACGTCAGTTGTTAAAAGTCAAGAAGTCGTAAAGTAGTCGTCATTCCGAGGAGGAGGAGGAGAAGGAGGAGGAGGGGGAGGAGGCGTTGCTTCCCAGGGGCCTCCTTCATAAGACATTACCATTTCTCATAAACGCCTTGATGAGCGAATGCGTCTGCTGGGACTTTTCGTAGCTGTCGTTGTACATAACCTGAATTCGCCTCCTGCAAAAGAAATTGCTTCCATTCTGAATCCCTCGAGACGGACGGACGTTTTCAAGACTCGGTTCCTATGAGTCCTTGGGGGGGATGCGATTTTGTTTACGCTTCTCTTCCCATCGTCTGAAATTTCCACAAGATTCGCTTTTTATCTCTCTATCTCTTTCTTTTTTTTCGTTATTTTGTGAGGTACACTGGGCCATTAGCGAGATGAGCTAACTGCTGGCAATGGGCATGCGCGGCAGAGGGAGTTTTCGTACAAGATTTTGGGAGATTCTCAGTAGCCCGCCCCTTTAGCGCTTTTTTTTTTCTGAATTTACTCAGCAGAACTTTGAGGCATTGTCTTAACTATAATGTATACTTTCAAGCTAAATTATTTCCTTCGTTCTTTTCTTTTAGAAGCCATTTATTTCTTCTTCCCTCTTCGCAAAGCAGCTAATTCAATAAATAAATGTAAAATAACACTACAATTCATAGTGACTCGTAACACGAACAACAATTACGAATCACCTCAGTAACTAAACTTTTAAAAGAAGCAAGACAAATTATGTTGGGCAATTTCATTGATATACACGATTTCATTGAACAATTGTATTTTATTTAAAGTTAAAATTAAGGAAAAAATACTTTTCCGCCACAAATAAGATTATAGAGTTCAAAACTTCATTATCTGTATTGTCGTTACTTAAGAAAAAATTTATCTCCATTATTCTAAAAGTATTGTCTTTTGTGAATATTGTTGTCGACAGAATATTCCAAGTTCTACCTCCGATTATTCCATTCCCTAAGGTCATCTAACTCTTATTTAGGACAAAGCAGTCAGTCTCCACGGTAAACCTTATAAACCAATTTAGATTGATCTCCTACCACCAGAATGAGTGAAGAATTTATTTGATTATACTGATTCAGTGTTGTGCCAAAGTATTACTTATTTTTTAGCAAAGACCTGAGTAGAACATGTCAAAGAGAGATCGAGCTGGTATGTGTACAAAATAATTCAGTCACAAAACCTGAAAGTTCGTGATTTTGGAAAAACTTTTACTCCAGCTAAGAAGTTTTCAACAATTAATTTAAGGCACTGACATTTCTAATAGATTTCGTGAAATGCTTTTTGCACGCAACAGTTATTACTGGTTTAGTTTCATGGCGTTTTACTACTGAAAAGTTTTCACAAAACACTCAGCATAAAACACTAAGTATATCAAATAGTTTTCGTAAAATATTCAGCTTAAAATATATTCAGGAGAATAGCGTTATTTATAACTCAATTTATGAAAGAAAAAGGACCTTTGCTTTTTATCTTAAATAAGGAATGGACATGGGAGCAGCATATCCGCTAAGTTAGTCTCTCCCAAGGAACCAACTGAATCCATTTCTATTTCCTACAGCTGTCCTTCATTGCAGTTCCTTCCTCAAGTCCTTAGGTGTATTATCCTTCAAGGGGCCTGCTTCAAGGGAATTCCTTCCCAGGGGTCTCCTTCATAAAAAAAATCACAATTTCTTTCAAATGTTTTGACAAGTGAATGTGTCTGGAGAAGGTTTTGTTGTTGTTGCAAATAACCTTCGTGGAAGTCTTTCGAAGTAAATATTTTCATCTTGAGACCCTGGAGATAAACGTTCACGCTCAACTTCAGTAATGGGGAACCTTGGTATGTTTTTCTTCTACTTCTGGAGCATCGTCTGAATTTTCACACAACTGGTTTTTGTTTTTCTTCTTCTTCTTTCATTATTTATGAAGCACAGGCAGCTATTAGCAAAATGAGCTCGTTGCCTTCTTGCCTGTGAAATTGTCTGTTTCTATATCCAAAGATCATTCAGGATTACCCTTATTATTGATTTTAGGGTTTTGGTAAACGTCTTGTCCATAAAAGGAAAATTAACAATTTTACTAGTTTTTCAATATTTTTTAATATAATTAAGGGCCAACATTTTTTTATTATCATCTTCTGACTAATGGAAATATGTGTTCAGTAAATTCTTAGAAAAACAAATATGGTTTATTTTAAGTTTGGTTTGAAAAACATGAGAGTTCTGCCGATTTTGTTTCTGAAGTGGAATCTTTTCTACACTCATACATGATAGACCGGAAATACGAAAGTAATCATAAAAGAATAATGGCTAAAGTGTACTTACGGCGGTCAGTATGGCAATAATTCTGACAAAGTTCCTTTTTGCAGTGCTACATTGGGTTCCGATTCTACTAATCATATTTTCTTAATCACTGTTTCACGGATTTATAATTCCCTTGGGTTTCCACTGAGATTTTGTTTTTGCCTGCTTGCGTGTTCCTTTAACTTCTATCTTCTATATTTCCTCAATACAGAAAAGTCCCCATTCTAAAAAGAAAGAAAAGTCCCTACAAAAAAACTTCTTACATCATCTCATTTTCTAAAGTTTGAAAAAAAAAAAAATTAAAGAAGACGTCAGCTATTGTCGCGAGGGAAAAAAATTTTTTTTTAAACTTTCGAACTTAGTTCCGTGACCTCTACCCCGTCTGGAGATAAGGAAAAAGAATGGCTTCCTCTACAGGAGGAGGCTGAAGAGTCGGAAAGTTGTTATCAGAAATCTCATTTCACGGAGATAACCTTCTCTTTTTATGGGTCTGTTATTTTATCGAAATTCTTCTGTCGGTGAAACTTTAACGGGAATAATTGTTGGGAATGACTTCATAATTGCTCCCGGAAGATGGGTATGAGGCACAGCTTACTGGCGATAGGTATATATATTCATTGATGCAAGTCACTTTACTTTGTGAACATTATATATATGTATATATATATTCATATATATATATATATATATATATATATATATATATATATATATATATATATATATATACATACATACATATATATATATATATATAGATAGATAGATAGATAGATAGATAGATAGATAGATAGATAGATGTATATATATATATATATATATATATATATATATATATATATATATATATATATGTGTGTGTGTGTGTGTGTGTGTGTGTGTGTGTGTGTGTGTGTGTGTGTTCTTGTGTATTTCCGTGAAAATTTTAGTGTTTGAGTATATATGTACTCATGATTTCTAAGTTCGACTCAACAACAGGTATATACATACAAACACACACAGACACACACACACATATATATATGTGTGTGTGTGTATGTGTGAATGGAATCAGAGAGAACATATACGTTAAAACTAAAAACAAAAACTGATAACACATCAGACGAAAAATTGAGTCAGTTAAACATAAAAGAATATGAAAAGTCTCCAAGGCCTCGCAAAAGAAAATGCTAAGAGTCACGGCCAAAGGAAGAGAGAGAGAGAGAGAGAGAGAGAGAGAGAGAGAGAGAGAGAGGTGGTTATGCAAAAATATCTGAACTTCAAAAGAATACTGAAGTAGGAAGCAACAAATGTTTTCTCGAGAGCGCGCAGCGAGACTCCCGTGTTTGCCTAACTTCTCCGAGCTGATATTCAGGAAAAATGCAACGGCCAGTTGCCCTCGAGTAACGACATAAAATAAAAAGGCAAGAAGAAAAATGGCATTCAGAAAATATTTGAAAGAATTGGATAGTAGTGGCTGTATCGAAGGGAAGATGAAGTTTAAAAGTTCCTTAGTGATGTGATAAAAGAGATGAAGCATTCATCTTTTATTAAAGATATATGTATGTATGTATATATATATATATATATATATATATATATATATATATATATATATATATATATATATATATATATATATATATATAAATATATATATATATATATATATATATATATATATATATATATATATATATCTATATATATATATATATACATATATGGACGAAACCAGTCAGAATCACACCCTTTGTTTTAATTCTTCATTGTGGCACTTTACACTCACCTTTGTATACACACACACACACACACACACACACACACACACACACACACACATATATATATATATATATATATATATATATATATATATATATATATATATATATATATATACAATGGTGTGTGCTAAATTAAGTGCCACAATGAAGAATTAAAACAAAGGGTGTGGTTCTGACCGGTTTCGTCCATTCAGGCATCCTCGAGATGACTGATACGTAGGAGATTTATAACACATAAAATAAAACACAATAAACATAAATCAATAAAGTTTTTTAATCTTTACCAGCAGTGTATCACTTGAGCACATACATTCTAAGCCTCCGCGACTATGTACCAGACGTCTTCAAGATGTCTGGTTTGATGAAACCGATAAAAAGCATAGTTTTTGGTATTTTGCTCCTGTGATTTCTATGCGTGCATATTTACATACAGACAGACACAAAAACACAAACACACACCTAGCTCTCGAGAATAACTTGCGTCCAAAGGGAATCAGTCATAAATGATTAGCGCATCGTCACCAGTGGGATTCGAACTGCCGCCAGTTTGGAAAACAACAAAAATATAGTGATTTCGATTACTGAGCCAATATTTGTTAATATAAAAAATGTCGCAGTGTATATGACAAAAATATACACATACATATATTTTATATATATGTATGTGTATATATACATATATATATTTGTATATATATATATATATGCTGTGTGTATGTATATATATATATATATATATATATATATATATATATATATATATATATATATATATATATATATATATATATATACAAACGAGAAGAGGAGAAATACGGCTCATAATACAACACTGACATTAACATATAAAAACCTTTAAAGGAAGAAAAGAACTGTAACTGACAAGAATGAATTCGTAGATAAGAATTGGTTAAACTTTGGAAGTCCTCGTCTGACATTTTATAAAATTCTATATCAAACATGTAGAAGGCAAAGACCTTGTATTTTAAGGAATTTTTCAGCAGTAACTCTATGAAATATCCTCGTTGTCATATTGATGGGGCTCTGATATTTTCCATATATTATGGCGTCTCTCCATACTCGGACTATACGGATCTAAGATAGAATAACGGGTAACATTTGGTCGCCTTCTTAATTCATAAAGGTATTCATAATATTCTTCTTTTTAGTCCTCTGATAAAAAAAGGTACTGTTTCTTACCTGGATGTGTAGAAATCTCTAGAAGATTTATGCCACTTCCTATTCTTAAATCTAGAGATTGAGTCATAACTCTTTGTCATCCTTTTGATCTTTCTTGCTTTTTAAATAATTCAAGAAACTTTCTTTAAATGCTTCAAGGGACTTTAAAGTCCACCTTTGCTATTTCATAAGTACTTGCAGCAACTTCCAATTTCTTGTGTGAGTTTCTTAGATTCTCTTTTCCAATCTGTCATTAAAGGAATAATCATAACACTCTGTTTCTCTCCCTCTCTCTCTCTCTCTCTCTCTCTCTCTCTCTCTCTCTCTCTCTCTCTCTCTCTCTCTCTGAATGTTTGATGTGTTTACTGGTGTGTATGAACACACTCACATGCACACACACACATGCACAAAAACTCACACATTATATTTTCAAACGACAAGGCAAAAAAATCTTAACTTACCAATACTTATATTCTTACATGTTTTTGTATAAGTTTACTAATTGTATTCATATGAATAAAGTTTTTAATTTGAATTTAAGTTGAAAGTCTGGAATAATACAGAGGTTAATGTTAATTAGCGGCAATAATACGAATTTCTGCAAATTCTGATTGCAGGATTGAACACAAAATCAATCTTTACTAGACCACTAGCAAAGAAATAAAAATACCATTTTCACTGGTCGCGAAATAATCTACCACAGACCTTTCCGAAACACATGAAGCTTGCATATCTCTAGAGGTGCTTCACAGATTATTCTTAGAAAAACCCCCATTTCATTTTCTCTCTTTTATGTAAAT
>NC_089746.1:48944011-48974011 GCF_040412425.1 Macrobrachium rosenbergii | reverse complement strand
ACGTTTAATGAAGGATAATTTCGTAAATGACTGCATTTTAGAGGCAGGAATATTCGACTTCATATATACAGGAGGTAGCACAATTATCTTAGCATTTTTTTCATTTTATTGAGCGTTTAAGACACTTATCTTATTTAGCCCATATTTATTATAAGAATAAAACTATGATTTAGTTTATATTCAGTCAACTTAGCTATCAGTTTACAGGTAGCTAGAATACTGGTAAGACTTCCTAATCGCCTTTGATAAAACACAAATAAATCAATAGGAAGAGTTTCATTTTCTCTTGATGCGAAAGAGTCCATCATTTGCTTTTTTAAAAACATTATTATTCTCTTTTGAGTATTTTTCTCTAAAATCACTTGCACACACACACACACACACACACACACACACACACACACATATATATATATATATATATATATATATATATATATATATATATATATATATATATGTGTGTGTGTGTGTGTGTGTGTGTGTGTGTGCGTATGTATGTATGTAAGCACACAATCATTATCCTGACATCCAATTTAGGAGATATTCTGAGAGTTTAAAGGCTAACGTTTAAAATAGAATATCTTGATAAAAGAGACATATTTTACTGTATAATTTTAATTTCAGAAGCTTTGTATATTAACTGTTACATGATAGCAAACATTCCTTACATGTAAATATGCATATAACAGAATAATACTATCATTACTTTTATACAGAAGGAACCACAACTTTGTCAGATGACTGTGCCTTTCTAGAAAGGCTCAGTTCTTACTGCACAGGCTCAGGGCAAAAAAAAATAAAATGTACATAATTTAGTCCCTTATTTTTGTGGGCATTTCCTCTCAAACACGCAGTGCCCTCGTATCTGCGCTTGTAGAGCAGCGTATTATTACATCATATGAAAGAAAGTCCTTTCACGTCAACTTCCTTCAAAAGAATTTAAACAAACGACGGCCATTTCGCTCCAGCCTCCTTCAGCCGAAACAGGACTCCATACCCCGAATCCGCCGTTTCGAGGGAAAAAATACAAAGAAGAAGAATGGAACTGCCGACGAAGGACAACGAACGTCAGTTGTTGTAAGTCAAGAAGTCGTAAAGTAGTCGTCATTCCTAGACCGTTGTTTCCCAGGGGCCTTCTTCTGAGAAGGAGGAAGGATGGGGGAAGGGGACTGAAAGCCAGGTGGTTTCCTTCTCCAGGGGAAGGCTGCGCCTTGAAGAGGAGAGGAGTGGTTGAGGAGGAGGAGGGGTGCTACCTTCCCCTCCTTCTCCTCCAGGGTGTTTCCTTCTCCAGGGGAAGACAGTGCCTTGAAGAGGAGAGGAGTTGTTGAGGAGGAGGAGGAGGGTGCTACCTCCCCTTCCTTCTCCTCCTCCAGAGGGTTTCCTTCTCCAGAGGAAGGCAGTGCCTTGAAGAATTGAGGGGTGGTTGAGGAGGAAGAGGGGTGCTACCTCCTCCTCCTTCTCCTCCTCCAGGGGGTTTCCTTCTCCAGGGGAAGGCAGTGCCTTGAAGAAGAGAGGAGTGGTTGAGGAGGAGCAGGGGTGCTACCTCCTCCTCCCCCTCCCAGGGGCCTCCTTCATAAGACATTACCATTTCTCATAAACGTCCCGAGGAGAGCGAATGCGTCTGCAGCGACTTTTGTAACTGTCGTTGTACATAACCTTAATTCGAGTCTTGAAAAGAAATTGCTTCCATTCTGAATCCCTCAAGACGGACGTTCAAGCTCAACTTCAATGAGGGGGCGAAACGTGATTTTGTTTACGCTCCCTCTCTTCCCCCTCCTCGGCTGAAATTGTATCTTTCTGTTTTTGCTTTTTTTTACCTTGTTTTTCTGTTTATTTTTCTTCCTCAGCCGCTCCGCGTTTAGACATTAGCAAGATGAGTTTGTTATTAGATGGTGCGTGTTAGGCTTTGGACCGTATTATTATTATTATTATTATTATTATTATTATTATTATTATTATTATTATTATTATTATTATTATTTGTTTGCATATTTTTATTATACTTTCGATGGATCATTGATTATGTTTTTTTTCTCTCATCTATTTATAGAAATAGTTAAGAAATGAGTCTTTATATTTATGACCGATTTTTGTAGTGAAAGGGAATCATTAAAGGTATATTATTACGGCAGATGAAAAACATTAGAATTTTACTTTGGTAATCTTATACTTATCTTCGTTATTAGACAGTTTTAAGTCAGTTTTTAGCTACTTTGCAAGATACCAAATAGTTCTTAAAGGAATCTTCCTTTTAAGTTTTGATCTATGTGCAAAAGCTTGTCCTGTGCACTGTGAATAAGAAATATTTAGGGGTCGATATAAATACTATCTATATAAAAAAAATAGTGAGTTCCAGCAGACGACAAAAACCGAAGACCGACAACATGGAAACTCATTTCCAAACAAATAATTCATTTGTTCATTTATTCAGTAGTCGTTTAGTTTGCCGTTTTCAAACGGCATTCCACATATAACCGTATTGCATTAATTGTTACGTTGTTAATAAATCATGCCAGTTCCGCTTGAAAAATGTCATATATCGGTATCAATGGAAACAAAAATTATTGTGCAGTAGGGACTGTCTCGATATATTCATCGATAAACGTCCGCTCAATGCCAAGTGAAATGTCCGCCATGAGGTTCAAATTTAAATGCGATGGAATTGCGAAATTCTAAAATGGCAGCTCATGCTATCTGATATATATATATATATATATATATATATATATATATATATATATATATATATATATATATATATATATATATATATATATATATATATATATATATATATATATAGATACATAGATACATAGATAGATAGACAGATAGATAGATAGATAGATAGATATATATATATATATATATATATATATATATATATATATATATATATGTATATATACTGTACATATATATATATGTATATACGTGTGTGTGCGTGTGTGTATGTAAGTTCGTATCTGGGAGTGTGTGTGTGTGTGTGTGTGTGTGTGTGTGTACTTGTGTAACTAACGAATACTGTAAAAACTTTACTCCGCTGTATATAATACCATGAAATACTCACTAACTGCTATATTCAAATAGCGCAAGCCCACTTCCTTGGTTGCGTAATACTGAGGATGCAATCATGGTGAAATTACCTACAATTTTTTTTGTTTTATCGATAATGTCCACTTTTAGAATTGTCATTTAAGAAAGCTATACAACATGAATATAAAATAATTCAAACTATAATATATATGTGTATATATATAATGTATTTATTTATGTACGTATGTATATATATATATATATATATATATATGTGTGTGTGTGTGTGTGTGTGTGTCTGTGCGCTTGTGTGTTTTTGTGTTCCTATTCACATAAAAACTCATAAATTTTGTTATTTATATTCTTGTGGAAAAAAGTAAAGATTTCAGCGGCATAGCTAGTTATGACTAAAATGAAGATAGGATAAGAAAACCTGCAGATGAACTAATAAGCACATAAGTATTCAAATATTGAAGAACGCTGTTGTATGAAAAACCCATTACAAAATCCAACATACAGACTCCATGTTTCTTGAAATCTGCCTTTGCAAAAACTCTCAACATCAGCGTCTTTGCATGTTTTTATCATAAATGACTTATCTTAAAAATAGAGGTACAAGAGATATTCCTCAAACAAAATGTTAAGATAAATGATCATGAAAACCAGCATTCAGAATCGCGTCTGTTTCCCGTTTTAAAGTTGAACCTAAATGCATTTATTCCAATCTTGCCATGGAGTCTCATACCTGTCAGGCTTTTCGACGAAGTTAGATATCATCAGTTTCCAGCAGATAATGTTGGAAATTTCTTTGTCGAAAAATTAAATGATGAGGGAAAATAAAGTTTTTTTTCGGGGTATTACGTCACCGGGCATTCTCTGAATCGTGGCTCTGATATTTTTTAATTCAGGCACTTGTAGCTACAATCAAGCGAAGATGCAATGCATTACTAGCCTAATATAATTAAACGTGTATTTTAATATCCTTCTTACATTTTTATTTATTTATTTATTTATTTGCTAATTTATCTGATTTTCTAATAACTGGTCTCCTTTTTCTGTGTTTCCCATTGATGTCTATCACTTCTTTCGAATGAATACCATATTCTTTGGAAGTCTGGATTTCAAGTCAGTGGCCCCTGTGGGCTTATTCCGTAGGAATAGGGTTCATCTTCTGAATAATAATAATAATAATAATAATAATAATAATAATAATAATAATAATAATAATAATAATAATAATAATAATAATAATAATAATAATAATAATAATAATAATAATAATAATAATCAGCAGGAGAGGAAACCAACTCTAACCACTTTTAATGGAGGAAACAACGTAAAGAAATTGAGGGGAATAAAACTGGATGGATTTATGAATATAAATAAGGAAACAAAAAAATTATTGATTTCGTGGTAGAGCAAATAGGAAATGAATAGCAAGTTTTACCTCTTAGGGTACTCCTAAGTTGTACATATTGTACCAAGATAGTGGTAGGCCAAGTTGCGTAGGATGCAGCCTAGTCCAAGGCTTTCAAGTGTTAATCGTATGGCTATTACTTAAATAAAGGTGCCTAAAAGTGAGAAGCCAATTACACCGTATAGCACCAGAAACCACAATCAGTTACGCAAAACATTTCCGAAAGGAACGATGATAGCTCTCAAAGGAAGTTGCTGACATGATTCCAGAGCTTTAGAAGAGTTTTTTCATTAACATCAGGAGACTGTGAAGCTTTAAAAGGCCGTTTCATAAAAACAAGCGGGTGTGAAGAATCGTGATGTAAATAAAAATCGCCATATGAGGATTAATAAAAATTGTTTGTGCTTCAAACTGAACAAGATTTGAAAGTATCCTTTTCAAAATATGAATGCAGTAAAACCTGATTTTATACATAAAATACTTCCAGTTATATAAGTCATTTGGAATTTGGGAAAGAATAATTTGACGAAGATAATCATATTTGACTATTCGGTTGGGTTCCTCGAAACCTCAGAAAGAGATTTTCACATAAAGGAGATATTTTGAGTATGGAAAAGAACTGGTTAAATGTCGGTTATGTTTATCTATTCGATACAAACTCTGGAAATTTGTGCCTTGGAAAATGCTTTAAATATCAGTACTTCCAGCTATACGAGACACTTGCAATCCAGAAACAGTACGAGTTATAGTTATTAACCTACTTGAAGCTATAACTAAGAATACTTTTATATTTACATACTTTCAGCTGCACGAGGCATTTGGAATCTGGACATTGACCAGTAGTGACTGCATAAAATATCCACGGAATCATTTGACGCGAAAGGCATAGGGTCTTTTAGCCTAAAGTATGGCATTCCTCTTTACCCGGAATCCAGATCTCTCTGGAATACATAATTCCGTTTCTCCCCCTCTTCCATATCAATAACTTATTTTAAGACGTTTTTTATTGAGGGTTTTCTTGACATTTGAAAGTGAGGTGGATAGCAATACCGTTCGTGGTTTTTATGCTAGTCATTTTATCTGGTTTGAAAAAAGCCCTCGTTTGGGATTTCTTTCGTGAATTTCAAATTCTTTAATTTCTCTCTCTCTCTCTCTCTCTCTCTCTCTCTCTCTCTCTCTCTCTCTCTCTCTCTCTCTCTAGCAATATCAATATCATAGTCCTTTTGAATAGATATCGCTAAATTTCTCTCTCTCTCTCTCTCTCTCTCTCTCTCTCTCTCTCTCTCTCTCTCTCTCTCTCTCTCTCTCTCTCTAACTATGGATGCGTAGAGACTGCATCACAAAGAAACGGTGCTGCAGCTCTACACATCCATAGTTAGACGTCATCTTGAATATGCCGTACAGTTTTGGTCACCAACACTAAGAAAGGACATAAATAGATTAGAAGGGGTACAAGCAAGAGGCACAAAGTTAATTCCATCCACCAGGCAATAGGTTACCAAAGACGACTAGAGAGCCTGAACATGTATGGCTTATAAACACGACGATTGCGAGGACAACTCATAGAAACATTCAAAATACTGAAAGGCATAGCAAAAGTAGGCAGTAACCTCTTCACATTAAACGAAAACCAGACAAGAAATAGTGGATGGAAACTAGAACTGAAGAGATACAACACATCTCATTGTAGGAACTTCTCCACATACAAGATATGTGACACGTGGAATAAACTGCCACCAGAAGTTGTCAACAGCAACAGTGTGGAAGAATTTAAAAGAAAGCTAGACAAAATCATTAGAACAATGTGAATGAACAGTAAAACCTGCTCTTAGAGATAAGTGAGCACATGATGTCTCCTCGGGTGGACTAAAAAGTCTTTGAGACATCCTAATCCTTGTAACTCCTTGTAACTCTTTGCAATCTCTCTCTCTCTCTCTCTCTCTCTCTCTCTCTCTCTCTCTCTCCAGCAATCATTCTGAATAAACATCACCATCTCTCTCTCTCTCATTCTTATTACTTCATCGCAGGCAATTATGATCATCCTCCCTCTCTCTCTCTTTCTCCGCATTCCCTCTACCTAAACCCTAATTACATTCATCCAATTAGCACATAGCTCTGTTCATTCATCATTTTATGGTCCACATGACCATCCAAATTACTTCCTTTTCCTTGTCTCCCTCCCTTTCTCCCCTTTTTTTTTATCTCAGTTATTCCCTTTTTTAAGTCCTCCTCCTCTTCTCCTCCTCTCTCTCTCTCTCTCCATTTTACCCTCTCCCTTTATTAGTTTTTTTAATCTCTTTCTGTCTCTTTGCTTCCTCCAATGTTCTTTTTTGTATTCGTCAAATCCACGTTTACTGTAGTTTTATGTATTCCACTTTCTGTCTGTTTGATCTCTTTACTCCCAACCTTCCTTCAGGCTATGCTCATTGCTGTTCCAGTTTTCACTAGTTTGACTAACTATCCTCTTTTCTATTTTCTTTTATTTTGCCTTTTTCCTTCCTATCCCCTATATCTTTACTCTGTTTACTCCTCCACTTTTTTATTTAATTTTGAATTTAGTCACTTCATTCTTCTCCATTATAACTTTCTCTCTATTTCCTTGTTACTTATTATGTTGTTCCTTCCTTCAGCTTTCATTTGTCTCTCACTGTTCTCCATCAGAGCTCTCTCTCCCTTTTTCTCTCTCTCTCTCTTCCATCTGTAATGATTTATTTCGCTCCTTTTATCCCAATGCCTTAACCTCGTCTCTCTCTCTCTCTCTCTCTCTCTCTCTATCTCTCTCTCTCTCTCTCTCTCTCTCTCTCTCTCTCTCTCTCTATATATATATATATATATATATATATATATATATATATATATATATATATATATATATATATATATATATATATATATATATATATATATATATCTCCCATGATTTATTATGCTCCTTTTATCCCTACGCCTTATTCTCCTCCTCTCTCTCTCTCTCTCTCTCTCTCTCTCTCTCTCTCTCTCTTTCCCTGTTCAACCGGCAACAGTTTACTTTGCTCCTTCTATTCCAACAACTTAATCTCCTCTCTCTCTCTTACTCTCTCTCTCTCTCTCTCTCTCTCTCTCTCTCTCTCTCTCTCTCTCGCCACTCAGCAATAGTTTACTTTGGCCCTTCGATCCCAGCACCTTAACCTCGCCTCCTTAAAATAGAAAATAAAAAACAGAAAAAAGGGCTTCCATTTATCTGCCACTCTGGCAGGGACAGCCTCGAAGTTCCTGGGTATTCCGCCATCGTCTCCTGCAGCCAGCATGCGCCCTCGCCCTCCGTCAGCTATGATATTGAATAAAAGATTCGCTCTTGGTTCCACCACTCCTTCGGCAAAAACTAGCACGGCCAACGAGGGGCGAGGGAGTTCTACTTGAACGAGAGAGAGAGAGAGAGAGAGAGAGAGAGAGAGAGAGAGAGAGAGAGAGACAGACAGACAGACAGACAGAGACAGAGAGAAGAGGAGCAGTATGTTAGGGCAATGTCGTCATTCGTTGGTTGGGCCGATGTCCGAAGCTTTTTAGGATAATTCTCTCTCTCTCTCTCTCTCTCTCTCTCTCTCTCTCTCTCTCTCTCTCTCTCTCTCTCTCTCTCAGGTTTCCCTTATTTTTTATCATCATTTTGCAGTTCATCATTATCCTTTACTTTTCCTTATTACTGTGATTCATCTTTGTTTCTTTAATGTTAATCGTTTGTACCTTTTCCGTTGTCTCTTCGTGTCTTTTTCATTTTACTCATGTTTTCTTTGGTCACTTTTCTCTTCATCTCTTGCTCTTTCCTTTTTCCTTTGGCTCGTGTATTTATTTCACTTCTTTTCACTTAGTAATTTCATCATCTTTGTCCACGCAATTCCTCGTAGATGTTTCTTTTTTTACGTTTCTCCACAGTTCCTATCTATATAACCTCATGTTCTCTTCATTTTCTTATGTTGCAAGTTTCATTATTTTTCTTCAACAACCTTCATTATCCATTTCATCAGTCTTATATATCCTCGCACTATTTTTACTCCTTGTTAAACTCAAGTTTCCTTATACTTCATTCTTTTTCTTTATTTTTACAGACTGTTATGTACAATTTTTTATAAGGTATCTTTGGTCTGTGCTTTAACAGTAATATATTCCTTCGCTTTACGTTTTTTTTTATTTCAAGTGCGATGTATTTTTCATACCCATTTCCTCGTAAACTCCTTTCACTACTTTCCCTTGCATTCAAAGAGTAAGAAACACCCTCCTTTCTCTTTGGAAAACAAGGTACGAGTGCTATATATACCCACGGCGTGACGGCTGGACGAACATACATCTCTGCGAGTCCACTGCTTCTTCTTCTTCTTCTTCTTCTTCTTCTTCTTCTTCTCTCCTTTTAGCTTAGTTCTTCTGCGTCACGTACGGCAAAGACAACAACGGCCCCTCCCGGGGATCTTTTATTCTCTGCCCGGTCATTCTTCTCGGCGATGTCACAAAGAAGCCATGAAAGTTTTTACAGGCTCTTATTGACATCATTATACTCACTGTATCGTTCCCCGTGTCCCTTTTTCCCTGGCGGCATTACATCATCATCATCATCACCACCACTGTCATCACCATCATCATCATCATCATCATCATCACCACGGAGAATTGTCCTCGACTTAATCGCCATTTCGCCATGCTTCCGAAGAAGGTTTACGATCCTCGTCCGGGACGGGAGACTGATTTGTTTTCAAGAGAATACGAACTCGGAAGTTTATGATGGCAGGCTAAGATCTTTGTATTCCCCCCTTGCCGGTAATGTGTGCTCTGTCTATTGCTTGTAGTTTTTGTCCTTAAAATAAATGATAGAATTAATGAACTGTGAAATTAGGGACACGTATTTGCGGGATGTGAAGGTTGCGTAAACATTCGATACAACATATAGGTGTATCCCAATTTGTATTTATGCAAGTTAGTCATGCATTTAATTCAGGGTTAATATTTTGCAAATTTTGAATATGTATATATATGTATATAATACCGTATATATCTATATATATATATATATATATATATATATATATATATATATATATATATATATATATATATATTTATGTATGTATAAATTATATAGTATAGCCTATATATATAAATTATATATATATATATATATATATATATATATATATATATATATATACATTACATGCACAAATGAATATATATAAGCATGTGTATCTACAAAGTAGTATTACTCCCAACATTTCAACCATTTTCAACCTAAAATGATAATATAAACGTTAGCAAAAAAATAGTATTTTATGCAAAAAACACCCAGACAGCTAGAAAAAAACATCCTTTGACCTATGATCTTGGGCAGACCTTTGAAAAGAATACTCTTCTGTCTCTACAGACTCAGTTACCTGGGAAATATAAACAGCTGGCACCAGCTGGGTTATATGGAGAGCCCCGGGGGAGATGGACCAGGAAAAAATAAACGAGAAAATGGATCTTAAAATCCTTGGAATGTTATAGGAGAAAAATATTCCTTTGATAAAAGTTATCAAGACGGTCATGGCTGAATCCTTATGAGACTGATCAGCTGAATTTAATTGTGAGCTGATTTTACACTATGCATTCTTCTACCTGAGGAATTCATTGCTGTTTAAAATAAGATTGCATACCTCTTATACCTATTTTAAGCTTTGATATTAACCTTGTTAATCTTACTGGTACTTTCCAGCACAGATGAGATCCATGCTTTGTATTCAGATTAACTAAAAGCTTCAGATATTGTACGTGATACCAGTATCTATACATATCAAGCCTTCGTGAAGGCTTTGAAAATACCTCATTCAAATTCATTTCACCCTGAATATAGTCACCAGGTTTGGTAGTTTTAGTTCAGAAGAACCTAGTGGCTACGTTTATTCTAATATCTAACTAACATCTTCTTTCATCTCGGCCTAAGAGTAGCAAGGAGCAAAACATATTACTAATTATTGTTCTACCTCGGAGGAAAAGGGTAACTGATCTTCATCAGAATCATAAATACCTTAATTTAATTTTGCCAGAGAAGACTGACATTTAATTAAACTCAACAAGACAGTTCATCGCTCGGAGCAAGTTTGAGTTGACTGCTTGAGTTTACGGATACGGAGGAGTGTTATTAATAAACTCTCGGGTGGTAATTATGTGATGTTTCTTATATTTTGAACTGGAGCGAAAATCTTTAATACTACTGAAATTTTCAGCATAAAATTCAGATTTTTGCTTCTTATTCACTGGCATAAATATTAGCAGCCATACCCACTGTGAAGGTTATAGCTGGATTCGATTTTCATGGTTAAAATAATCATTTTATTATTATTATTTGTAGTAGTAGTAGTAGTGGAAGTAGATTATCTGTTTAATGGGGTCCTTCTAATGATATTATACTCCTCCTTTACATCATAAATTGTTTATTCATTTATTGACTGAATTTCATCTACAAACAAGGTGGCATCACTACACCGGCCACCAACTTTGACCCATTCTCAAATGACATAATAATAGATTTGTTGAGCTGTAAGTGAAGAGACAAAACATAAACGATTGCTATGAGTTATACCTAAAAAAAAATCTGATTCTTCATTGATATATGTTTCAAATAATTGTTGAAAATTTTATATAAATTATCAATCTTTTGTCAGTTTTGCCTTTCATCACCTTCGCTTGTATGAAGACGAGGCTATGACGTCTAGAACATTTCAAAATATTATTATTATTATTATTATTATTATTATTATTATTATTATTATTATTATTATTATTATTATTATTATCCCATTTATTGCTTCTATTATACTAAGTGTTATTTTTCAATCTCATGACATTAATCACATAGTAATGTCACCTAAACCCAAAATATTTACTTGCTCTCAGAAAATACGTGAACGGTGTCTTGTGCATTCTAATAAGCAAAAAATAAAAAGGTAAAAAAACGTAAAAAATAAAACCTTATTGTCTTCTTATCTTGAAACTTAAGCTTATGCTGCACCTTCATGCCGGGGCCAAAAGACATTTTCCTCAAACGACTCCTTATCTCTTCTTTCGTGGGTTTTCTCGCTTCTATCTTTATTTCCATCTGGTTCTCATCTTTCTGCTATATGATTACCTCTGGTAATCGTCATATTTAACTCTTCCGTTCTTTGTTTTGTCTAATTCTATTCCTAATCTTTCTGTGAATCTTAACTCTTTCTCCGTTTTCTCTCTGATTGTCGTGCTAATATTTTTCTCTCTTTTTTTCTTTCGTTTTTGTCTTAGTCATTTCTTCATTTCGCAGTTCTCTATTTTTGATCCACCTTTTCTCTTCCTATTTCTTCTTCTACGTTTCATCATTATTATTACCCATTGTTGGTGCATAGCTTACTAAGATAGATTTTTTATAATTTCTTCTTTTCTCTCCCTTAGAGTTTTCCTTTTCTTGTGCGTTATTCACATTATGCCTGTTTTCTTTCTCCCTACATCTCTGTTTCTCCTTTTCTCCCTATATCTCTCTGCTTCTCTTCTTTCTCTCTTCTCGCACTCTCTTTTAACAATCTATCTTCTTTTACATTTTTCATTTTTAATCCTAGCATCTCTCTCTCTCTCTCTCTCTCTCTCAACTTCTCCTTTTCCTTCCACCTTTTCCACATAAAACCTAATCCTCCTCTCTCTCTCTCTCTCTCTCTCTCTCTCTCTCTCTCTCTCTCTCTCAACTGCTCATTTCCTTCCACATTTTCCACATGCAACCCCCTTCTCTCTCTCTCTCTCTCTCTCTCTCTCTCTCTCTCTCTCTCTCTCTCTCTCTCTCTCTCTCTCAAATTGCTCCTCTTCCTTCCACAAATTCCACATTAAACCCACAGCCCCACATCTCTCTCTCTCTCTCTCTCTCTCTCTCTCTCTCTCTCCTTTTCCTTCCACATTTTCCACATTAAACTTAATCCCCCCACCTTTCTCTCTCTCTCTCTCTCTCTCTCTCTCTCTCTCTTTCTCTCTCTCTCAGAGCCAGATCTCGAATCTTCACCCCCTGCCACCTAACACATGAGATGTCTTAGGCGAAGGAGTCACCATCGTTCAGGATGCCCCAGGGTAGGAGCAGGAACAAAAGATACCCCGCTGGCATAAGATAGTCTGGTTAGAGATAGGCCAAAGACTTAAGGTAAGAACTTGCCTCAGCCTCCCGTACTGCCCACCAAGATTCTATATCCTTTTTTTTGTCTTGTTTTTTCTTCTTCTTCTTCTTCTTCTTCTTCTTCTTCTTCTTCTTCCTCTTCTTCTTCTTCTTACCCCCTGCTCTTCTTTCTCTTCTTCTTCTTCTTTTTCCTCTTCTTCTTCTTCGTCTCCTTCTTCTCCTTCACCTTCTTTTTCTCCTCTTCTTCTCCTTCTTCTTCTTCTCCTTCTTCTTTTTTTCCTCCTCTTCTTCTTTCTCTTCTTCTTACTCATCATCATCATCTTCTTCTTCTTCTCCTTCTTCTTCTTCCTTCTTCTTCTTCTTCTTCTTCTTCTTCTTCTTCTTCTTCTTCTTTTCTTCTTCTTCTTTTGAGAGGTGTCAAGATACGAACCATCGCGAGATGCACTCGCCGGAGTTTTCTCGAAATTTAATTTCACCTTCGTAAAGGAATTTTCTCTCGTCTTTATAACTCGCGATTTGGCCAAAGGTGTATTGCACAGCGGGAGACGCCACACCAACCAGTGTGATGCTGCTCAGTCAATGAAATACAATAATGATATGAGGGAGGGGGAAAAAATTATGAAGGATATAAAGAGTGGAGGAAGAGTGGTTTCTCCCTGAATAAATCTGATGCGTAAGGAGATGAATGGAGGTGATTAGAAAACCGGTGAGTGAGCTGTTAAGGTTGATATATATATATATATATATATATATATATATATATATATATATATATATATATATATATATATATATATATATATATATATAAATATATATATATATATATATATATACATATATATATATATATATATATATATATATATAAATTTATAGATATATATGCAAATAAATATATATATATGTGCATGTGTGCGTGTGTGGGTGTGTGTGTTTTTTAGCGTGTGTCAAAAAATCTAAAAAAAAAAGAGCGAAATGTCAACAAAGATGTGTATCTCTCAACTGATCAAATCCATGAATAAAATCACGACGTTAAGCTGGAAACGCCAAAAGAGAAATCAGCCAACAACAAAAGGAACCAAAAGCACACCCCTCCTCCTCCTCCTCTTCCTCCTCCTCCTCCTCCTCACTCCCCTCCTCCGGACCTTCAAGGATTCTAAATGAAGCACACACCTCTCTCCTACTAGAGTATCCTTCCAAACCAGTTTTCACCCCTCCGGAGGCACTCCCTCGAGGTCCTAGGGCGCGTATACCCAACGGGAGCAAGGAACTCAAACTCCTTTGGGACGGCCATCCTGGGAGTCAAAAAATAAAAATAAATCTTTAGAAATATAACCAAACGCTTATAGAAGAAATCTGAGAGGGTTAGAGGAGCAGGATGACAACCTACCCCTCGGCATCCAGCAATTGTCATTGTTTGTTGTTATCTAGATGAGGAGCCTCGGCTGAATTACAAGAACACAGAGGGATGCCTTCCTGGTCTCCAGTCCACGGGTGGTCTTAGGCTCTCTCTCTCTCTCTCTCTCTCTCTCTCTCTCTCTCTCTCTCTCTCTCTCTCTCTCTCTCTTCTCCGTTTACTTATTCCACTGTTCATTTAGTTCATTGTTCCTGCTTCTCTCCATGCAGTGTTTCTACTGGACTAGATTGTGTGTGTGTGTGTGTGTGTATTACTATTATACCATATATATATATATATATATATATATATATATATATATATATATATATATATATATATATATATATATATATATATATATATTTTTATTTATATATATGATTATATATATATATATATTAGAAAAGAGAACTTGTTAATGTTTAACCTATCAAATTTATTCATCCATCGAGATCATCACTTCCACTGTGTTAATCCCTGGTCTAAGGACTTTTGACTTACCATAAAATATTATAAATTTATCTCACTTATAAATCATCAGAGAACCGGTTGCCACAATAAGACTTTCTAAATATGTAAGGAAGAAATATAATTGCTCTTAATTAAAAGTGAATTTGCTACATCCAGTAAAAATGAATGGGAAGTTTAAAAAATACAGTTATAAATTTTTTATATAATTATCATTATTTTATGTAAACGATCCACTTTACTTTTTAATATAAAAAACGAAAAATTTCATGTCCACTTTACTTTTTAAAATGAAAAATTATAATGTTCACAGATTTTTCCATTTTCAAAAATAATTTGAAAATGATTCATGAGGAACCCGAAAACTTTTAGATAACGGACACAGGGAATGGAATTATCTGTTATGATGATGAAATAAAGCTATATATATACATATATATATATATATATATATATATATATATATATATATATATATATATATATATATATATATATATATATATATATATATATATATATATAGATATTCATATATAGATATATATATATATATATATATATATATATATATATATATATATATATAAAATATATATATATATATATATATATATATATATATATATATATATATATATATATATATATATATATATATATATTCATATATATATACAGTATATATAAATACATATATATTCATATATATATGTATATATATTCATATATATATATATATATATATATATATATATATATATATATATATATATATATATATATATATATATATATATATATATATATATATATATATATAAACGTTTTAGAAAAAACATTTGCAAAATTAAGGAAGACTTTTAATTTGATAAATAAAGAATATATAAATGGAGTCCACATGAACTATAAAGCAAAATATAAAGAATATACTATTATAGTAAAGAATATCTAGATCAATTCAACTTGAACTACAGGGAAAAATATAAAGAATATTCTGTCCTTCAAATACATAATCCTGACAAAGGATATCAAAAAGGAATCCACAGAAATGGAAAGAATGAATATCTGGATATAATATGTTTAAAAAATGTATTATATAAGGGTTAGATATTCTTCAAACAAATAAATCTCGCAACAAATACCGAGGAAAAAAGAATCACCAGGAACTCAGGAACCGCGAATCAATAAAGACGAGAATAGAAAGCTGAATATAATATAAATTCCACTTTTTAAATCATTATTTTCTCCAGATGCGAAAAAAACTTAGTTACTGATAAATCTTTCCGACGAATATCAGGAAAAATTTTGAAAAAACTAATTTAGAATATATATATAAAGGTAAAGAGACAAAAATGCAGTTGATACAACCAAAAAATAGACATAAAACTAATGAATAATTCATAGAATCAGATGATTCAAGAAATGGAGCTGATGAATAATACATGTCATTAAATATATATACACGTATGCAGATAAAACCATTATACTCCGGACTTTGTGAACTGAAAAACGAATATTAAATAGTCGCAGTCATAAAAGAGAGAGAGAGAGAGAGAGAGAGAGAGAGAGAGAGAGAGAGAGAGAGAGAGATACGTAAATACACTTTGACTTACAAACTTTACCATCAATTTTAAACAAGAATCTAGTATAAGGGCGAAATCAGAGAGAGAGAGAGAGAGAGAGAGAGAGAGAGAGAGAGAGAGAGAGAGAGAGAGAGAGAGAGAGAGGAGTAAATACACTCCAGACTTATAAATCTTAATATGAATTTTTAACAGGAATCACTATCATAAGGACAAAATCACAAGAGAGAGAGAGAGAAAGAGAGAGAGAGAATTAAATGCACTTATAAATCTTAGCATGAATTTTAAACAGGAATCACTAGTATAAGGAAGAAATCAAGAGAGAAATCAGAAAGAGAGAGAGAGAGAGAGAGAGAGAGAGAGAGAGAGAGAGAGAGAAGTAAATACACGTATGGACATAAAACCAAATAACTTCAACTTATAAACGTTAAAGTGAATTTTGAGAGGGAATCGCTGTCAACGACGAAATCACAAGAGAGAGAGAGAGAGAGAGAGAGAGAGAGAGAGAGAGAGAGAGAGAGGTTATACGACGGGATGATCATCACCGAGCCGACACGACGATAGGGCAGTGAGCTCATTTTTATCGGGGCTAATCCGCGGCAAATGGCTTCCTAATTGAACTTTATGCTATGCTCACCTCAGAAAGACGCTCTCATCTTCTCGGGATCAAAAGGGAGTGTGAGAAGGAGACAAGAGGCCCGTTTAAGATAAGGTTCATGATGAGAGATGAGATGCTGCCGGCAGATGAGATAGGAATGGGCAATCAAGGCAACTTATATATAATTGCGCGAGTCCCCTTGCGCGTGAGAGCGCGCATGCTCGCATTTATGCGGACGTACATGTAAGTGTGTGTGTGTGTGTGTGTGTGTGTGTGTGTGTGTGTGTGTGTGTGTGTGTGTGTGGCTTTGTTTGTTTAAGGCTGTATATCTTCTCTGAAAGATGAATGGCTAGATTAATAGACTGAAAGATAGAGAGATAGATAGATGGATAGACATAGAGAGAGAGAGAGAGAGAGAGAGAGAGAGAGAGAGAGATAATTCATTTATTGTTCTGTTTCAGAAACATACACTTCTGACATCTGAATCTTTTTTTTTTTTTGGATCGCTCCAACGCAGAAGAGAGAGAGAGAGAGAGAGAGAGAGAGAGAGAGAGAGAGAGATTAACATGGCTCTATCTATGCGTCTTTCTACACCTCCCTTATACTCTTTTATTTTTACTTAATATTATACTTAGAAACCCTTTTAGAACTAACAAAATAATAACCCGAGCGAAATAAAAAGACCAGGATGAGATATTTATAAAACAAAAATCATTACCTACAACTCCCTTAAAAATGTCTTTTTTTATTTAACGTCATATTTAGGAACCCTTTAGGCACAAACAACATACTAAACCAAATAAAATAAAAAATGTAAAATGAGACATTTTATCAAATCGATTGAGTGTTTGCGAAAGACAGGTTAATGATATTAGTTATGAGTGATTATATTATAGGAGAGACGAACGATTCCCATACTCTAGGAATATTCCAAAACATCGTTTCTTGGAAGACCGTTGAATATATTCCAGCATCAATCATCATCGCTGGAGGAATTAAAAAAAATAGTCTCAAACCCTGTCAGAAATGTCTGCTTCTGGAACACTACAATAATCTCTCTCTCTCTCTCTCTCTCTCTCTCTCTCTCTCTCTCTCTCTCTCTCTCTTCTTCTGCGTTGGAGCAATCCAAAAAAAAAAGATTCAGATGTCAGAAGTGTATGCTTCTGAAACAAAACAATAAATGAATTATTCTCTCTCTCTCTCTCTCTCTCTCTCTCTCTCTCTCTCTCTCTCTCTCTCTCTCTCTCTCTTCTGCGTTGGAGTAATAAAAAAAAATTCAGATGTCAGAAGTGTATGCTTCTGAACCAGAGCAATAAGTAAATTCTCTCTCTCTCTCTCTCTCTCTCTCTCTCTCTCTCTCTCTCTCTCTCTCTCTCTCTCTCTCTCTCTCTTCTTCGTTGGAGTAATCCCAAAAAAAAAGATTCGGATGTCAGAAGTATATGCTACTGAAACAGAAGAATAAATGAATTTCTCTCTCTCTCTCTCTCTCTCTCTCTCTCTCTCTCTCTCTCTCTCTCTCTCTCTCTCTCTCAAGACTAGAATGAATACTCCGGAATAATCTGCCCTACGAGAATCAGGAAGGCTCGCTATTTTCCGCCTCTCAAAACAAGAGCGAGCTATATAAACCCTGTTTAAACATTTCGCCGATTCCACCCTTTTGTTTGATATTCGAACGTCGTGTTTTCTTTGATTCCCGCTATGATTATTTGGGCCATAAGAGGGTTTTCATAATCCCTGGGGAATGTGTTCGACCCTGTTTGCTTAGGTATTCATTCCACCGGGACGTCTGTTAATTCATGAATGTTATTTACTTCAAGAACGGGATTAAAGGTGTTTGCGCGCTTGTTGCGCTCCCTTGCGAGCGTGCGTGCATGTTTGGAGCTTAGCTGTTGTAGTACGAAAATGTAGAGAATGATGGAAAGGCATACTGGGAATTTTATGTGCTTCGTAAATCTCTGTCACTGTTAAACAAATGGAATTCTCATTATGAACTTCAAACAGTATTGTAAACCATTATAATGTTCTTTAGCTGCCTGAAATTCGAGAAAACGTTTGAAGTTAATTTAGAATTAATAAGTTCATACCTGAGTGTGTAAAATATCAAAAAGATAACCAGTTTTTAAACTCTTGTTCTTCGCATCCCATAGGTCATATATAAAGTGATCAAGCAGCTCAATGACCTGGTCTCATATATGTGCCCGCTGAAAACAACCTAATGTACCAACTATCTGGCGTATTATTCATACAGTCAATCCATCCATCGATCCATTTATTCAGACTTCTGGTTCAACTTAAATGAGAGATAACCATAAAATACAGTAAATCATAATTTAAAAATGAAGAAGCTACTGAACGCCTGAAAACTTGACATTCCTATAAGATATCTTGTATTCCACTGTAAGTGACCCAGGTTCTTTTAATATTCTGATAGAGAAAATACAAACAAAAATAAAAAAATAAAAATAAATAAAATACACAGGGGCCAACGCAAAAACACACCATAATTCGGGCCTACTATTCCAATTACACAAATCCACTTCCGGGCAAAACAGCGAAATTACGCTAATGTCAGTAACATTATGTGTTGATTAATGTGATGCATGCTTAAAGTGAGATGTATTCATTATGCATCATAATTGCTTTAACCATTGTTAATCCGAAGTGTCCGATTTTTGCTCGTAAAATGAGCCGAACCCGAATTCAGATTTCATTGCCGATCCAGCTGTGGTTTATTACTGCAATAATCTCTTGTTTTCATATCTGGAAAGCTTTCGTGGGAGCATCAGTGTAAGAGGAAGGTTTTATGGTTTTTTTTTGCATGAAAGGGAAAAAATATCAAGATCAAGTTCTATATTTACAACACTCCAAATATAAGATGCACTTTGTAAAAGTAAATGATATTTTTGCTTGTGTTATTATCATTAATCATAACAATTATAAATACGATAATGATAACATTTAAAGAAATGACAACAAATCAATTATAACGAAGGCTTTAGAGTTATTAGCAAATAACAATGAATAAATCGATTGATAATTAATGAATGACTCATGCGTACAAAAAAAATTTACTCCATTAAAAGACAGTGTTTGTACCGCATTGTGCGTGGAATTCACTCACAAATTTATGAATTAAAGCAGCGGTGGGAAATACCAACTATAGTCTGTATATTTGCAACTGACGGTAAATATCTCCTGCCAATATTGTCTTTGTAATCTACGATTGCCACCGACCAGTAAAGGTATCCAAGTTATCCCCCCCACAAAAAATAAGTAAATAAATATATATATGTATATATATATATATATATATATATATATATATATATATATATATATATATATATATATATATATATATATATATGTGTGTGTGTGTGTGTGTGTATATATATACATACATATATATATATATATATATATATATATATATATATATATATATATATATATATATATATACATATAATGATATATATATATGTATGTATGTATGTATGTATATATATACAGTATATATATATATATATATATATATATATATATATATATATAGATAGATAGATAGATAGATAGATAGATATATAGATAGATGAGTCTAAACAATGACCAGTGAGTTCTTTGATCTACTCACAAAATAAAATAGTTGATTGATTTTAGGTGGAACGCTTAGGTGCTTGATATATCCTCATCTACTCATCTTTTGACATTTTTCTTATTTTTACTCGCCAACGGCGAGCGAAGGTCAGTGAATTTTTCGTGGGTGTGGTTCCCTCAAAAGGTCAAAAGTATTTCATCCATTCACAATAAACGCCACGGTCCGTCTGCTTTTGTGTTTATTCATAAGATACAAAGGCAACTAGAAGTCATGGTATCTTTGAAAATAAAAATATGTTTGAATATGTCCTTGATCCAGCTAATTTTAGTTTATATAAAACTCACTAAAAGATTATTTTTTATCGAGTAATCCAAGATAATTATAGCCCTTTGGCAATGAGCACATGTTAATTACCACGGTTAAGACTAAAATGTATTATCATGTGTTAAACGCAGATGAGGAAATAATATTTTATAAATTCTAGGGAAAAAAAATGCTTTGGAATTTCATTCACAGTCATAGGTATACTGCGAGCAGTGTTATTTCCTTTGTCAGTTCAACCAATCTGTTACAGTGGAGGTCATGTCACCTTTGTAATATCTGCTCCTCTGTAATGCGAACGATTTCAGCTTCGTGAATTCTACTGGACTACAGAACAGCCTCCCTGAGGAAGTCGTGCAATAGGATCTTCAGAAGTTCAAGCGAGGATGTGATGCATTACTGCTCTAATACAATTCTCCTTGTATTTTAATAATATACTAAATTTTTTTTCTACTTGCTAATGAATTTATACATTTACTTTTTTCTCTTTTAATGAGATATCTCTTTTTTTCTGTATTTCCCTTACATTCTGTTACTTCTTTCCATTGAACACCACATTCTTTGGAAGCTTGAGCTTGTCCCGTATGAATAGGGTTCACCTTCTATAAATAATAATAATAATAATAATAATAATAATAATAATAATAATAATAATAATAATAATAATAATAATAATATATTCAAATTCTGTTGGTGTATATCAGCAAATGTAGTCACTCATCTTTGAGAAACAGGGTTTTCTATTTTGCAGGCTATTCAAACTCCTTTGTCACCTCTAGAGGTCTGTTTCTTCAGCCTGGTATTGAGGGCAGTTATAATACCTTGGCAATTTAAGCGCCTCTGTCATTCCACAAATTCCTTCAGCTCTGTATTACTGGCACTTTCTCCTTTTCGATTCTACAGCTCTATTCCTACAGCATCAAGTTGCTGGGTGTTTCAACTCTTTGTCAATTCCACAGCTCTGTCTCTTCAGTCCTGAATTGTTGGTAATTTCGTCTCCTTTGTCATGCTGCTGCTCTGAGCACTGTCAAGTCTACGGCTTTATTCCTCCAAATCTATATTTCTTGTAGCCTCACCTTTTGCCAGTTTTACGACTTTATTCCTTCAAATTTACATTTCTGGCAGTTTCATCTAATTTGTTAGTTCTACGGCTTTATTCCTTCAAATCTATGTTCCTGACAGTTTCAACTTCTTTGCCAATTCTATTGCTTTATTCCTTCAAATGTATATTTCTGGCAGTTTCAACTCCTTTGTCAGTTCTACGGCTTTATTCCTTCAAATTTATATTTCTGTCAGTTTCAGCTCCTTTGTCAAATCTACCTCTAATATTGCGGTTGGAACTGCTTTGCCAGTTCTCCCGCCCTATGCAGTTTCAACTCCATGTCAATTCTACGGCTTTAGTCCGGCAAATTTATATTTCTGGCAGTTTCAACTTCTTTGTCAATCCTACCTGAAAAAAAAAAAATAGCCGTTTAAATTGGTTTGCCAGTTCTCCCAACCTGTAAGCCGCATACTTTCAATTCCTTTGTCAAGTTCTACCGCTCTATGCAGTTTCAACTCCATTGTCATTTCTAATGCTTTATTTCTTTAGACTTATATTTCTGGCAGTTGCAACTTCTTTGCCAAATCTACTTCTAATATAGCGGTTGAAACAGTTTTGCCAGTCTTCCCGTAATGTAAGCCGCGTACTTTCAATTCCTTTGTTATTTCTACCGCCCTTTACCGCAAGCTTTGTCAGTTCTACCTGCCTGTAAGGCCCTGTACTTTCAGTTCCTTTGTCAGTTGTACTGCGTCACGGTCCCATTCGCATATAATGTTAAGAATGACGTACGGAGTTCATGAGAGAATTGCAATCTCTCAAGGGGAACATACCATCGACCATCCGTCTGACCAGAAGTACACGAGAGAATGTTGGGTAGCGATGTCGGCATCGTGTTTCATTATTACCTTTTAATTGATGATGGTCCAATTTCTTTTTTCTTTTTATTTTTGCAATTTACGCATTTACTTCTTTTATTTTATTCTCCAATAGACGTGCACTATTTGTAAAGATTGTTTATCGTGATGTGATTTTCTTATCGAAGTAGTTGTGACTGAGTGATGAATGAGAAAACAATACATATGCGTTAAGATCAAATGTTATTTTACAAGAATATCGCGTAACAAAGTTCAAGAAATCTCTCTCTCTCTCTCTCTCTCTCTCTCTCTCTCTCTCTCTCTCTCTCTTAGATGTTTAAATTTACAACGACATCCAAGCATAGAATTAAATTTGAGAACAAATTAACTAGAATTCGCGGCCTGATCATAAGATGTCAACAGACAAGAAAAGATAATAAAAAATGGTGAACAAAATAATCATATCACTGATTTGAAAGACGACAAGAAGTGTAAAAGTAATTTATGGTCTAGGGATGAATGCAGTGTTAAAACTGAGATAAAAATTATGATATAGCGCTTGTCACAAGAGTATGTAAATAAATATTAATGTGTATTCACTCATGTACTACTATATGTTAATAGTTTTTCATTTAACCTTTGTATCTCTTCTGTGATATTTTTGACATTTCCTATAAGTCTTATCCTATCTATCTCTTGATTACGTATTCATCTTTTAATTTCAGACTTCAGCGCATCGACCATTCCATATTCATATTCATCTCTCCATTTTCATTCCCGTTTCTTATTAGAAGCCCAATTCCCACTTTTAAATCCATTCACGCCTCCTCTCTCTCTCTCTCTCTCTCTCTCTCTCTCTCTCTCTCTCTCTCTCTCTCTCTCTCTCTCTCTCTCTTCATTGGGAAGATGATCCCCAAATCCATGTTTGATTATTACCTTTCATCCTTTCGGGAAATAAAGAAAGAAAGGAGGAGGGAGAAAAAAAGAGAGAGGAGGGACTTTTTTGATCTTTATTCTTTCCACGTCGTTCATTTTCTCATTTTCTCGAAGAGATCCCAGGTAATCTGCCTTTCCCTTCATACCTGATTAACTCTCCCAAGAGTTGTTTTCCGCCTCTCTCACACGACTGCATTAAGCTTAAAACTCTCTCATTCGGCAGGGTGCAGATTGATGCAGAGGGAGGACGGGTGTGGAAGGGGGGGGGTGTCAGCGAGTGAGGAGGGGGAGGTCTCTGTGCAGGGCCGTCGGGGGTCTGGGCATTTCGACCCCGATCTTTCTTTTATAGTCCGCTTTTGAATCACGTTGGCTTTTTCTTTGTTTCCGATTTCTTTCAGGGGGCAACGAATGGTTCGCCATCCCCCCTCTCTCTCTCTCTCTCTCTCTCTCTCTATCTCTCTCTCTCTCACGACGGCGCTCACACAAGGGTGCACGATCGTCTGAAGTAATGACCACTGACATTTCACGGAACGGAGAAACGGATGCCGGTTAATTGTATTTAATAAATAAGTTCGAATAAGTATATGTTCTCTCTCTCTCTCTCTCTCTCTCTCTCTCTCTCTCTCACAACACTTATAATGCATACAACATTCACCGAGAATTAGTCAACTACATGGATGGTTACTTATGAATAGTACGAATAGGTAAATGACATTTGATTATGTGAATTAAAACTATCAATTGCCGTCACAACAATATTATGGTTATCGACGCCACTATACCGTATATTACATCTCCGGCCTCTGTTTTAGCCATGCCTAAATTTATCCCTTCACGTTATGCTAGCCATTGATGGTTAAAATTAGTGGCACCAACACAGTATTTACACTTGTTAGCAAAATACTTTTAATTTTACATTCGGTTTATGATTGAGAAAAATATTGATTCAATATTTACATGCTAAAGCCTTCTTTGCAAACTTCCTCATTTAACTCATCAATGTTGTAATATTTCAAATATATATTTTTTGAGAAAGAGGCTTGAGTGATTGATTCATTATAGCTACTAAAACTGGCGTTACAAAACCTAGGTTATGGACGCCGTGATAAATTTAAAAAAAGGAAACTAAATAAATAAATAACTTTAAAAGTAGTCTTATATGACAAATATCTAAACATGAATAAATAAATAAATAAATAAATAAATAAATAAATAAATAAATATATATATATATATATATATACACATATTATACATATATATATATATATATATATATATATATATATATATATATATATATATATATATATATATATATACTGTATATATGTACTGTACAATCATATCTATTCACATATACTATCTATACATATATGTGTTTACAATTTAAGATTTATTGAGGAGGCCCGCCTCCCTAACAAAGATGCACAACTACTACAATCCTCACCGAGAATTGTAGCGAGGATAAAATGTCCCTGAAAGTGTCAGGAAATAATCATCGTTCTTTGGTTCACACAAAAAAACAATATATTCTTTTTCGTGATAAAGACTAGATATTTACAGTTCTCTTTCATCTCGAGGAACAATAACTTTTAATTTGGATGTTTTCTTTTCCCCATTTCATTGCATCAGTAGTAAGGGATTTATTTTCGCTAAAAACTATAATTCCAGCTTTATTTATGCAAAAAATAATGTGTTTTGTTTGAGTGTTTTAGTCTAATATAGACACTTAATATTTATGCAATAAAATATATATAATATAAATATATATATATATATATAGGCTTTTGTTTACATACATATATATATATTTTATATATATATATATATATATATATATATATATATATATAAATATCCTATAATATATATATATATATATGAATATATATATATATATATATATATATATATATATATATATATATATAATATATATATATATATATATATATATATATATATATATATATATATATATATATATATATATATATATATATTTATATATATGTATATATATATATATATATATATATATATATATATATACATACATATATATATAATATATACTGTATATGTTGTCGCGTGCCCATGTGAGCGACAGTATGCGAGCTATATATATATGCATCCTTCTAACCTAACATATTCCCCCCATAAGGCATGACCTCCTTTCATATCACGCCGATCGCCCTCGCCCCCTGCCTTCTTGGGAGCACTTTCCGAAGGGCTTCTCGTTCCTCTTTCCTTATTCCTCCAACCCTATCTTTGCCCCTCCGCTTTGTACGTCACTTGAAGGAGAAGGGAATAGAGGAGAAGAATATTCTTTATATAGCGGAGGGATGTTATTGTTATGACAGTGTTTTTGGTAGAGGAGTTTTCTGTAGCAGAGACGGCTGACAGGGCAAACAAAGGCCTCCTGAAAGGTGCCTCTTCCCGAGGTGACGTGTAATGCGCGCTTGAAGTAAGTAGACCTTTTTCCGGAGGAAGGGAGCGGGGGAGCGAAGAAGCGGAAGAAAAAAAAAAGTAATTTTAAGGCAAACTGGAAGGTGTAAATTTGTCTACAACATCATCAACAACAACAGCAGTGATAACAACAACAACATCCACCTCACCTCCTCCCCGACACCAACTCCTTATTTTCTATTAAAGGGTCTTTCATTTTCATATTGTCTGTTGGCTGGTAGGGGAACAAGGGAGGTGAGTAGGTGTCTTTTGTTAACAGATATTAAAAAAAGTCTGCGTCTTTCTCTCTCTGATTTTCCCTCCCATAAATTTCAATGGTTTTTATTTAATTTTTACTAAGAAAATATTTCCCTTCATATACCTCCCCGTCTCTCTCTCTCTCTCTCTCTCTCTCTCTCTCTCTCTCTCTCTCTCTCTCTCTCTCTCTCTCTCTCTCTCTCTCTCTCTCTCTCTATATATATATATATATATATATATATATATATATATATATATATATATATATATATATATATATATATATATATATATATATATATATATATATATATATATATATATATATATATATATATATAGTGGCCATGTTTCCTTTACATTCCTTCCTTGCCATCTATTATTATTTTTCCTTTAAAGTTTACAAAGCACCTCAAACAAGTTCATAGCTCTGCACTTCCCCTCTCTCTCTCTCTCTCTCTCTCTCTCTCTCTCTCTCTCTCTCTCTCTCTCTCTCTAACCCCTAGTCCTTTGCTCTTTCATTGCTACTCCAGTCTGATTATGGTAAATCCAAACCAACGAGACCCACTCAAACATTTCTTACCAAAAGCTCAAGCAGGACTCAGCGAGATTGTTTAGCAAATCGGCGTAAATTCACCTTTCCAGAACCGACAGCGTTCCCAGTTTCGAGGTCGAAATATCTCATGCTTCACCTTAACGTGACTTCGGCGGTCTTCTGGAGCTCAGAAAAGTTGAAGTCACTGGGGTTTTCTCGAGGTGTAATCCTTCTTCAGGTTGTTGGCAAACTGCTTCGAAATTACTGCTCTTGCTTCCTGATGAACACTATATTCTTTGGAAGCTTGAATTTCAAGTCAATGGCTCCTGTGGCCTTGTTTCATATGAATGAGGTCCATCGTTTGAATAATAATAATAATAATAATAATAATAATAATAATAATAATAATAATATCACCTGGGATTGGATGGTTGTCTTTTAAGAGACAGTTTCAATGGCACTGGGTTTTAGGGGCCTACAATTCAGCTGGTAATTACAGCAAAAATTAAATATGCAATCTTATTTAACAGGATATAAGGTCTCTAAACACGAATATGTGAGAGCAATATTGAAGGATATATTGCCGCCTACTTGCAATACAGGAAGGTTGCATGCAAAGCAAAATTCGCCATTTGATTGAAAGCTTTGGTATCATTTCTTCCCCTAAAACTCTTGTAACTAATTTTTGCGAATATGAGAGCATGATTGGAAGACATATTGCAGCCCGCTTGCAATACAGAAATGTTGCATGCAGTGCAAAATTAATTAGTTAATTGAAAACTTTTTTATTGTTTCTTCCTCTAGAACTCTTTTGTAACTCGTTTTTACCGATAAATGTAAGTCATTTCTTCCATCAAAAATTTTTATATCACGTGTTAGTTTTCTGTAAAAGAAAACTATTGCGATGGCTTTCTGTTTGTCCGTCCGCCCTCAGATCTTAAAAGCAACTGAGGCTAGAGGGCTGCAAATTGGTACGTTGACCACCCACCTTCCAATCGTTAAACATACCAAATTGCAGCCCTCTAGTCTCAGTAGTTTTGATTTTATTTAAGGTTAAAGTTAGCCATGAACGTTCGTCTCGCACCGCTATAGGTGCCAATAACGCAGACCACTACCGGGCTGTAGCTGAAAGTTTCATGGGCCAAGGCTGAGAGTTTCATGGGCTGTGGCTGAGAGTTTCATACAGCATTATACGCTGTACAGAAAACTCGATTGCGCTGAAGAAACTTCGGCTTATTTTTTGCTTGTTTAATTCTGAAATAGCTCATGGGTAGATTTAGATTAAGCTGCCCAAATGCCAATACCTGTTCTTACCCCAAAGTCTAAATATGGTCAGTTGCCGAAGGAAATAAATAAGAGTTCTAACGTGGACCTCTGATCTCTGCCTAATCATAAAGGCCTATTGATGGTGAAAGAATAGATGGCGTTTTCATACTGAGAGGCAGATGATTTAGAAAATTATATTAAATGTTAAGTAATATTTTCCATATTTTCACATTGCCTATCAACGAATATGAAATCCAAATACTATCAGAAAATAGTCTACCGATTAAAGGGGTAAGTATAAATAAACATTTCTGCAATAAAATAAACCTAAAATATAAAAAAAAATAACTAATAATCTTGGCTGTTGGAGGCTACGCAAAACGTTGATAAGCAAATTTTAAACAGCATATTTTTGCTCATATTTACAAACACCGTTCCCTGGCACCTTTGCTTTTAAAGATATTGGAACCTGAAAAACGTGTGATGACTGTCAAGTCCTGTACTCTGCGTCTTATCGCAAATTGAATGTGAAAATAAAAAAAAAAAATCTATTATAATGCACCGCAATTCAAAAAGGTCCCAGATATTCAAATCCCTTTTTGGATCGCTCTTCCTACCACTTGGCTCACTAGGGGATATACTTACACCGGTCAGATTTTCCTCGTAATTACATGTGTCAATCACGAGAGACGAAGACCTCGATAAGTGTTTTATTTTCTCTCTCACACGAGAGCTCTAAGTGATATAATGCACCTTGGCACGTCACATTAGAAAAAGGGCTTGCAAGAAAAAATGGTTACGGGAAAAAGCTAAGTATATCTTAGTTTAACCAGACCATTGAGCTGATTAACAGCTCTCCTAGGGCTGGCCCGAAGGATTAGATTTATTTTACGTGGCTAAGAACCAACTGGTTACCTAGCAAAGGGACCCACAGCTCATTGTAGAATCCGAACCACGTTATAGCGAGAAATGAATTTCTATCACCACAAATGAATTCCTCTTATCCTTCATTGGCCGGTCGGAGATTCGAACTTGCGGCCAGCAGAGTGCTGGCTGAGAACGGAACCCACTCTCCCAACGAGGAACTGATGGAACAGATGCAAAACCAGAAAGGGTTTAGTGTAATATGAATGAATGAGATATGTAAGCTTCTACGGTAGAGAAAAATATTAATAAAAGAAAATCAAAACATAAGGAGTTGGGTTATGGACTTACAAGGAAAAAGGTGTACGGAATTCCGAATTTTTGAAAGGTAAAAAATAGAGGATGGCAAATTATTTTGACCAAACCGTCATTTCTACTTTCCCATTATTTTTCTGCTTCTTACTCTTCTTTTTTAATAATAGACATTTTTTCATAAATTCTATCTATTTCGTAATAATAATTTTTTTTGCGCCTCTGAACTCTAATTATAACTTTTGATTTTATCCAATCGAAGGAAGACATGCAAATGTTTATTTTACCTTTAATCTTAAGGCACTTTAATACTTTAGAATAATAAAAAGCATATGCTCGAAAGAATCATGGACTGACTGATAAATTCATAAATATAATTTGGCTTTATACATTATCTTGATCTTCTCTTTAAGTTCCATTATTATGTATATACATTTAAAGCTCTTCCTTGTCAAATATCTCATTTGACACAAAAAATTAAAATTATCAAGAGGAGAAATAGGAATTTTACCCGTTCATTTCATATTCTTTTACTTCCATTTAATGTCTTTAGTATGCACACGGATGCGTACACGAACATACGCACACGCACATACACACACCTTACTTTAAATATAAATCAACAGGTTTGGAACAAATTTCTGAATTATGTAAAGAAGTATAAAGAGATTCCCTCGTAGTATTTTAGTGTAGCATAGCCTATATGACAATGATTCAGCTCTAAAATTGCCTTCATGAATTCAAAAATTAACAAAATTAATGTGACCAATACAATCCATGAATTTTTTAAATTAAGAAAGACAAAACTATAAAAGTAACGTTTTCGCTAAAATATTTACTTCCACCATGAATTTAGAAGCATTTTATTTGATTCAGAAGAATATTGTTTATTCCTTCCGGAGAAAAAAACATACATATTTTTTTTTAT